>NC_084732.1:78732180-78917180 GCF_033978785.1 Entelurus aequoreus | reverse complement strand
AGGTGGTTTAAAATACAAATCCGGGATCCACAATAGAAAAAGGAGAAAGTGTGGAATCCAATGAGCCCTTGTACCTAAGTTACGGTCAGAGCGAAAAAAGATATGTCCTGCACTGCACTCTAGCCCTTCACTCTCTTGTTCCTCATCCACAAATCTTTCATCCTCGCTCAAATTAATGGGGTAATCGTCGCTTTCTCGGTCCGAATCGCTCTCGCTGCTGGTGTAAACAATGGGGAAATGTGAGGAGCCTTTCAACCTGCGACGTCACGCTACTTCCGGTACAGGCAAGGCTTTTTTTATCAGCGACCAAAAGTTGCGAACTTTATCGTCGATGTTCTCTACTAAATCCTACACGATGACACTATGACACATAGAATGGATCTGCTATCCCCGTTTAAATGAGAACATTTCATTTCAGTAGGCCTTTAAGGTTTTAGAATGGCCTTCCCAAAGTCCTGACTTAAACTTGTGGACAATGCTGAAGAAACAAGTCCATGTCAGAAAACCAACACATTTAGCTGAACTGCACCAATTTTGTCAAGAGGAGTGGTCAAAAATTTAAACAGAAGCTTGCCAGAAGCTTGTGGATGGCTACCAAAAGTGCCTTATTGCAGTGAAACTTGCCAAGGGACATGTAACCTAATATTAACATTGCTGTATGTATACTTTTGACCCAGCAGATTGGGTCACATTTTCAGTAGACCCATAATAAATTCATAAAAGAACCAAACTTCATGAATGTTTTTTGTGACCAACAAGTATGTGCTCCAATCACTCTATCACAAAAAAATAAGAGTTGTAGAAATTATTGGGAACTCCAGACAGCCATGACATTATGTTCTTTACAAGTGTATGTCAACTTTTGACCACGACTGTATGTAATGTGGTCCAACTGAGGGACAGTTTTCTTTGAAGTCCATGTTTGTCCACAAAAATAACAAGAATCTCATTCCCGAATGCTCCTCTGTGTGCAGACTGAGAAAAACAAGATGCTTTCTTTCCCCCAAAAACAAGTCATCTGTATTGAATAGTCAATCAAAATAAAATTGCTGGCATCATTTTAATCATACAAAAGTAATAAATGGATCCTTGTTTGTGGCAGCCAAACAGTCCTGTAAAGCTAGGCCTCTGTGTTTTATTCAGCCCCGCTTGCAAATTACATTTTAAGTATGCGTGGAAAAAAAATAAGAACTCCAAAAAGCAGAGAGAGTGGTTGAGAGTGAGACTTCCAGCCCCGAATTAGCACAGCCGTCAAATGGTATAACGTCTCTAGCTCAAACAAAGAGAAAAAGCATCTGCAAGTTGAAAGACGATTGGACGAAAATTGTGCTCTGAGAAGGAACAACATGGACAAAACATGATACTTCAGTTCTTCCACGGACATTGCTCAAGAACATCCAAACGCTTAGAATAGGATTGCTATTGAATTGTAGTCTTGAAGGACACAAAAGGGCTGTAATACATGGACGCAGTCTTTGTGCACACCTATATGTACTTGAGTCCCAAGGCTTTCTAGATTTTAAAGACCATAAATGTTATTCGGTAAGAAATGTCAAATGATTTGGGACAACCATGGCTCCCCGTGAGGAATTGGAGTATTTGTGTGTAAGGTCTTTACAAACTCAAAAGGCAATTTAAGTTATTATATAACGATGTTATATAATATCTTGCCGATTGTATTGTACCATATGTCCCGGCAAGAAATTTGCGTTCCAAGAACTCCGGCTTATTAGTGATTCCCAGAGCCCCCAAAAAATCTGCGGGCTATAGAGCGTTTTCTATTCGGGCTCCAGTACTATGGAATGCCCTCCCGGTAACAGTTAGAGATGCTACCTCAGTAGAAGCATTTAAGTCCCATCTTAAAACTCATTTTTATACTCTAGCCTTTAAATAGTCTCCGCTCTTGATGGTTTCCTGCTGGCCCCACTATGGACTAGACTCTCACTATTATGTTAGATCCACTATGGACTGGACTCTCACTATTATGTTAGATCCACTATGGACTGGACTCTCACTAATATGTTAGATCCACTATGGACTGGACTTTCACAATATTATGTTAGACCCACTCGACATCCATTGTTTTCGGTTTCCCCTAGAGGGGGTGGGAGTTACCCACATATGCGGTCCTCTCCAAGGTTTCTCATAGTCATTCACATCGACGTCCCACTGGGGTGAGTTTTCCTTACCCTTATGTGGGCTCTGTACCGCGGATGTCGTTGTGGCTTGTGCAGCCCTTTGAGACACTTGTGATTTAGGGCTATATAAATAAACATTGATTGATTGATTGATTGATTGTAAAGTCTGCAGTTATAGTTATGCTTACTAAACTATTTCCAAAGAAGATTCCTGAATCTCAGCCATTGTAAACATTGACGTCTTGGACATCTCTTTCCAGGCGCGTAGAACCAAATTCCGGGTCCCCACCATCTTAAAACTCCTAAAGGGCCCCCCATCCCACCCTGAAACCCAACGTCGCCGCGCCATATGCACACAGTTGGTATGTTCACAAAAAACCCCAACAAATTATTGTATGAATTTGTTTGAAACCAGCTATTTCAAACACGTGTAAAAACCCTTAATTAGGTTTTTGACTTTTTAAAGATGGGATTAACATATCTGGATAATTTGGTTTTGTTTAACCTCTATAATCACTTAAACATGTTGTGGAGGGGGGCGTGGTCTGCGGTGAGTAGATTGCCCAGCTGGGGCTGGTTATCTAATCACCTGTCGCCTTTATTAGCAGCAGCCGGACCGAGACACGTTGTTGGAGTTGGAGTTGAGACAGACGCTGGACACACACACGCTGGAAAGACACACACGAAGAGACTGAAAAGTCGCGGAGCAGAGTGCTGTTACTGTGTGGGAGCAAAATTAAAAACTTGTTAAATCAGACTTCCTGTGCGCCAGTGCGAGTCTGTCGGTGTCAGGGGAACCCACGGGAGAGGAACTGCTATGCATGTATATAAGTCTGTCAAGTTTTCCTTTACTTTAGAGTGTAATTTAGAGATTATCTGATACACATTGGATTATCATCAGTGGTTAATAAGAATTTTAAAGTACACCATTGTTATGATTATATTAATAGTGCATGTCATGGAAGGTTAGTCTCCCTCAGCTTTTAAAAACTAATGAAACCTCGGTTTGTAACTTTAATTGAGGGCCTTTGAACGCACCACAGTTATGGGCAATGAGATGCAAAAGTGAAACTTGTGCATAACATTTTCCTATGCTGCAACAAATACCGTAGTTTTCGGACTATAAGGCACACTTAAAATCGTTTCATTTTCTCAAAAATCGTCAGTGCGCCTTATAACCCGGTGCTTCTAATGTAGGGAATAATTCTGGTTGTGCTTACCGACCTCGAAGCAATTTTATTTGGTACATGGTGTAATGATAAGTGTGACCAGTAGATGGCAGACACACATAAGAGATACATGTAGACTGCAATATGACGCCAGTAAACAACACCAAAACTTTAAATGTTCCATTAAAAATAAAGAATACACAGAGCACTCAAAAATCGGTCAAAGTTTTTCAGTATGACTTTGAAGCCGCACCGCTTGATGGATTGTCGGCCCACAGATACAAGTATTACTACGGTGTGTGTATAAGGACTGCAAAATGGCACCCGTTAGCAGACATTTTATCTGCCGTTTTGTTTCGCTATATTATACAAAACCAACTTTTCTTACCTTCTGTTACCGGCTGTGTATTTGGGATCTGCATAAGTCCTGAAAATGTGCGCGCGTCCGCTATTGTAGTCCGTGCCGACACCGTAGTCATACGCTTCTTCTTTTTCTCTATCTTCTTACGTGGCATTCATCTTCCGCTTTTGCCATTTCTAATATAAAGTAGTGTAACCTTGTTACTTATATCGGTCATTAGACTAGCTATCAAAGTGCTAAAAACTGTAGTGGGTTTACATAATTCACCCACGGAACTTTAGTCATTAGAGGGTTCCGGTCGGACGGTTTTTCACAGGACACATTTCCGTCATTGATGTTGCATTATTGAGTCACGGATGAGAAAATGCTGCTCCGTTATTGATTTAAGTAAAGTCTGAATGTCATTTAAACAATTAGCTCCATCTTTTGACACTTCTTCCACTCCACTATGATTGGTGAAATATTGCAATTCCAATTGTTATTTTTAGTAGACATGACTGCACTTAGCCCTCCAAAAATAAACTTGTTCGACATAAAAAGCACCAATCTAAAAATATCGCCTTCTTTTGGAGTGGTCTTCTCTATTGTCTGTCATTGATAGTCCAACACGTCATCCTTTAGATCATCACCATATTCATAAGCTAATTAGTGTCTTTATAAATCAACATACAGTGTTAAACATAATAGGCATTTAGTTTAATGGGCACAACCACCTATTGTTCTTTGGCTCTTGTCATGCAGATCAAATGATTATACCTCGTTTCTTTTTAGAAATTTAGTCAAAAAACTATGGTAAATCCCCATTCAAGTCAGTATCAGTTTCAAAAAGGAGCATTCTTCCATTCTTCGCCATGAAATTTGGCTTCAAGCAGGGCCTGCAACAGCTGTGAGCACACTTGATAGATTTCTCACTCTACATTACACGGCCATACTTTATGCTGTCATGCTGTCCAATCTTGTTGCATGCTGTGCCTTCAAATGTTTATACATTCATCCTTCTGCCAAGCACACAACGTGTATACGGGAAAAAACATTTACACAATGCTGCTAGCATGTCATTTTGAATGTAGAATCGTCTATTCGAAAACAGCGTGAAATTAAATCTATTTTTGCGACTTCGAGGTTTTGTGAAATCTGTGTTGTACGGTCGGTCAGACTAGACTGTAGGATTCTGTCAGCTGGAAGGTATCTGTTGGAAAAGCATACTGTTCGGCTGAAAACTGTGAATTTCTGGCATCAGAAATGATAAATGGATGACAAAGTGTAATGCTGTGATTGGGTATGAGTAACTATCACATTCCAGTGATACAGTACTAAATCCCTGGACCAAGGAATCAATACCTTCTGAAAACTGTGAGTTTCTGGCATCAGAAAATGTAAATGGATGACAAAGTGTAATACTTTGATTGGGTATAGGAAACTATCACATTCCACTGATACAGTACCAAATCCTTGGAACTATGAATCAATACCTTCTGAAAACTGTGAGTTTCTGGCATCAGAAAATGTAAATGGATGACAAAGTGTAATGCTGGGATTGGGTATAAGTAACTATCACATTCCACTGATACAGTACCAAATCCCTGGATCTAGGAATTGATACCTTCTGAAAACTGTGAGTTTCTGGCATAAAAAATGTAAATGGATGACAAAGTGTAATGCTGTGATTGGGTATAAGTAACTATCACATGCCACCGATACAGTACCAAATCCCTGGACCTAGGAACCAATACATTCTGAAAACTGTGAGTTTCTGGCATCAGAAATTGTAAATGGATGACAAAGTGTAATGCTTTGATTGGGTATAGGGAACTATCACATTCCACTGATACAGTACCAAATCCTTGGAACTATGAATCAATACCTTCTGAAAACTGTGAGTTTCTGGCATCAGAAAATGTAAATGGTTGACCAAGTGTAATGCTGTGATTGGGTATAAGTAACTATCACATTCCAGTGATACAGTACCAAATCCCTGGACCTAAGAATCAATACCTTCTGAAAACTGTGAGTTTCGGGCATCAGAAAATTTAAATGGATGACAAAGTGTAATGCTGGGATTGGGTATAAGTAACTATCACATTCCACTGATACAGTACCAAATCCCTGGACCTAGGAATTGATACCTTCTGAAAACTGTGAGTTTCTGGCATCAGAAATTGTAAATGGATGACAAAGTGTAATGTCGTATTTGTGTCGTGGAATATTGGTTGGAAAATGACCAAATCCCTGGACCTAAGAATCAATACATTCTGAAAACTGTGAGTTTCTGGCATCAGAAAATGTAAATGGTTGACCAAGTGTAATGCTGTGATTGGGTATAAGTAACTATCACATTCCAGTGATACAGTACCAAATCCTTGGACCTAAGAATCAATACCTTCTGAAAACTGTGAGTTTCTGGCATCAGAAAATTTAAATGGATGACAAAGTGTAATGCTGTGATTGGGTATAAGTAACTATCACATTCCAGTGATACAGTACCAAATCCCTGGACCTAGGAATTGATACCTTCTGAAAACTGTGAGTTTCTGGCATCAGAAATTGTAAATGGATGACAAAGTGTAATGTCGTATTTGTGTCGTGGAATATTGGTTGGAAAATGACCAAATCCCTGGACCTAGGAATCAATACATTCTGAAAACTGTGAGTTTCTGGCATCAGAAAATGTAAATGGTTGACCAAGTGTAATGCTGTGATTGGGTATAAGTAACTATCACATTCCACTGATACAGTACCAAATCCCTGGACCTAAGAATCAATACCTTCTGAAAACTGTGAGTTTCTGGCATCAGAAAATTTAAATGGATGACAAAGTGTAATGCTGTGATTGGGTATAAGTAACTATCACATTCCAGTGATACAGTACCAAATCCCTGGACCTAAGAATCAATACCTTCTGAAAACTGTGAGTTTCTGGCATCAGAAAATGTAAATGGCTGACAAAGTGTAATGATGTGATTGGGTATAAGTAACTATCACATTCCAGTGATACAGTACCAAATCCCTGGACCTAAGAATCAATACCTTCTGAAAACTGTGAGTTTCTGGCATCAGAAAATTTAAATGGATGACAAAGTGTAATGCTGTGATTGGGTATAAGTAACAATCACATTCCACTGATACAGTACCAAATCCCTGGACCTAGGAATTGATACCTTCTGAAAACTGTGAGTTTCTGGCATCAGAAATTGTAAATGGATGACAAAGTGTAATGTCGTATTTGTGTCGTGGAATATTGGTTGGAAAATGACCAAAAATCAATGGTCAAATCAACATCAGAACCTAACATTGAATAAACGTTGCCAAGTCTTTGCCATTGAGTTTTGATGGACAAATTTAGAGGTGTCAAAATTGCCATGTTAAATCGCTAATGCTAATCAGTCGTCGTCGTCGGTGATCACTCGAAACGAGTATGATTGTCCTCCTGTTGGTGGGATTGCCTTCAGGAGAACGCCTGTGCGTGGGATCTTTTAAAGTGGGGAGACTGGTGCACAGACAGCCACCACACTGTCCTTGGCAAAGAGAAGGCCAGGGTCCAACGGCATGGAGACCAAGACAATTGGGGGCCCATCTTTGCTGCAGCCTTTGTGACCGTTGTGGAGCTTCTATGCAACCACTCCGCCGTTGAGGTCTTTTTCGACGAGGGAGACGCGCAGACTCCAACGTCACTTCTTAATCAGTAACATGCATATGACACAGCCAATGTAAACTACGATCGAGCTAGCGCAATTTGGAATGTCCAAGCGTTCTCTGTCTGCTTGCTTTGTTGGCCTGGAAAATGGTTCTTCACTGGGTGCCAAGTGCTTGATCCAGTGCAGAGTTTGCAACCGGACGTTACATCACGTGCAACACAGGTATCGAAATATGGTTAGCCATCTGCGTAACGTCGAAAGGATCAGTCTTACGTAAAGTTGCACCACAGATGCCTCCACACAGGCTATTTTGTGCTGGGGACTTGTGTGAAAATGCTTGAATACTCAAGTCAGAGCAGTGTTCTTTTTAACTCATGTATCCAAGGTGGAACAGCGCAATGTAACAAGGGACCCAGCCTATACACTGTATAATGTAGTCCATAATGAATGAACTGGCGTCACAGAGATTTTCCAGCTGACGGACTTTTAACGGGTATACTTTATATCACGTGCTATTCAGCCTAAAAATATCTCTCCTGTCTTCTCCATTGTTCTTTTAAAAGTGCCACCATGCAGTTATGATGGTGGCACACAGCTGTGAAAGCATAAAATACATGTTCTCCTCAACTCATCATAGCTTGCATTTGGGCGTGCAGGGGGAAGTCACAGAAATTGGATTAAAGACAAGATCGCAGCATTCATTTACACAAAGGCACATTGTATCATATTTTGTATTCAGTACAATGAGTCAAGTCTTACAAATAATGGTCAGCGCTGTGCTACGCAATGATTCATAGCCAATTAGGAGAACAGTGTGTGGGGATTTCAGGCTGCACACAAGAGGAAGTGCACAGTTGAGAGAAATTAGAGGAGTGCATGCAGCGGTGCCGTGAGGCCTATTTTAGAGAGGGCTTCAGAAAATATCTGAACATACGTATTTTTTCTACAAAAAAAGCACAGCCAAATTCAATACAAAAAAGTGGCCATAACACAAGTTTAATTAAATAACCATATCAACTGTAATTATTAAATAGGTTTAAAAATATGCCAGTTTCTTCTCACTTTGTAATTTAAGGTGGAGAGAGCGCCGATATACCACCAATATACACTATATTGCCAAAGGTATTTGGCCACCTGCCTTGACTCAATATGCACTTGAAGTGCCATCCCATTCCTAACCCATAGGGTTCAATATTATGTGGGTCCACCTTTTGCAGCTATTACAGCTTCAACTCTTCTGGGAAGGCTGTCCACAAGGTTGCGGAGTGTGTTTATAGGAATGTTCCACCATTCTTCCAAAAGCTCATTGGTGATGTCACACACTGATGTTGGTCGAGAAGGCCTGCCTCTCAGTCTCCGTTCTAAGTCATCCCAAAGGTGTTCTATCGGGTTCAGGTCAGGACTCTGTGCAGGCCAGTCAAGTTCATCCACACCAGACTCTTTCATCTATGTCTTTATGGGCCTTGCTTTGTGCACTGGTGCACAGTCATGTTGGAAGAGGAAGGGTCCCGCTCCAAACTGTTCCCAAAAGGTTGGGAGCATGGAATTGTCCAAAATGTTTTGGTATTCTGGAGCATTCGATATTCTTTTCACTGGAACTAAGGGGCCAAGCCCAACTCTTGAAAAACAACCCCACACCATAATTCCTCTTCCACCAAATTTCGCACTCGGCACAATGCAGTCCAAAATGCATCGTTCTCCGAGCAACCTCCAAATCCAGACTGGTCCATCAGATTGCCAGATTGAAAAGCGGGATTCATCAGTCCAGAGAAGGCGTCTCCACTGCTCTACAGTCCAGTGGCGACATGCTTTACACCACTGCACCTGATGCTTTGCATTGGACTTGGTGATGTATGGCTTAGATGCAGCTGCTCGGCCATGGAAACCCATTCCATGAATCTCTCTGCGTACTGTACATGGGCTAATGGGAAGGTCACATGATGTTTGGAGCTCTGTAGCAACTGACTGTGCAGAAAGTCTTTGGACTATGCGCTTCAGCATCCGCTGACCCCTCTCTGTCAGTTTAGGTGGCCTACCACTTGGTGGCTGAGTTGCTGTTGTTCCCAAACTCTTCACTTTTCTTATAATAAAGCCCATACTTTGGAAAATTTAGGAGCGAGGAAATATCACGATTGGATTTGTTGCACAGGTGGCATCCTATGACAGTTCCACGCTGGAAATCACTGAGCTCCTGAGAGCAGACCCATTCTTTCACAAATGTTTGTAGAAACAGTCTCCATGCCAAAGTGCTTGGTTTTAAACACCTGTGGCCGGGCCAAGTGATTACGACACCTGGTTATCATCATTTGGATGGGTGGCCAAATACTTTTGGCAATATAGTGTAGGTTTTCCCTTAAATTCCTCAGTGTGTGAACTTCTATCCACTGAATATCCAGGGTTTTCCCTTTTAAAGTACCATTGACAACATTGACATTTCCACGTAAACCCTGCAAAAATAAAGGGAACATGCTATAATAGAATGATTCATTTTCATAGAAAATTAGAACATGACAAAATTACAGGTGGCTACTCTGTTAGGTGCAAATAGAAGACAAGACATACATTAAAGGCCTACTGAAATGATTTTTTTTTATTTAAACGGGAATAGCAGATCCATTCTATGTGTCATACTTGATCATTTCGCGATATTGCCATATTTTTGCTGAAAGGATTTAATAGAGAAAATCTACGATAAAGTTCGCAACTTTTGCTCGCTGATAAAAAAAAGCCTTGCCTGTACCGGAAGTAGCGTGACGTCACAGGAGCTAGTATTCCTCACAATTCCCCATTGTTTACAATGGAGCGAGAGAGATTCGGACCGAGAAAGTGATGATTACCCCACCTCGGATACTATATCCTCTTGAAAATGAGAGTCGAGAACGCAAAATGGACATTCAGTGCCTTTTATCTCCACGACAATACATCGGCGAAAGGCTTTAGCTACGAGCTAACGTGATAGCATCGTGCTTTAACTGCATATAGAAACAAAAATATAAAGGATAGAAGGAAGGATAGATAGAAAATCAACAATACTATTAAACCGTGGACATGTAAATACACGGTTAATGCTTTCCAGGCTGGCGAAGGTTAACAATGCTGTGCTAACGACGCCATTGAAGTTAACTTAGCAACTTAGCAACGGGACCTCACAGAGCTATGCTAAAAACATTAGCTCTCCACCTACGCCAGCCAGCCCTCATCTACTCATTAACACCCGTGCTCACCTGCGTTCCAGCGATCGGCAGAAGGACGAAGGACTTCACCCGATGCGTTTGGCGGCCCGCAGACGTAGGAAGTCAAGGTGAGGTCGGCGGCTAGCGCGGCTAGCGCGGCTAGCGCGGCTAGCGCGGCTAGCGCGGCTAGCGCTCCAACAAAGTCCTCCTGGTTGTGTTGCTGTAGTCCGCTGCTAATACACCGATCCCACCTACAACTGTCTTCTTTTGCAGCCTTCATTGTTCATTAAACAAATTGCAAAAGATGTCCAAAATACTGTGGAATTATGAAATGAAAACAGAGCTTTTTGTATAGGATTCTACGGGTACCATAACTTCCGTTACTCTGACTTCGTCACGCGCATACGTCATCATACCGCGACGTTTCAGCCGGATATTTCCCGGGAAGTTTTAAAAGTCACTTTATAAGTCAACCCGGCCGTATTGGCATGTGTTGCAATGTTAAGATTTCATCATTGATATATAAACTATCAGACTGCGTGGTCGGTAGTAGTAGGTTTCAGTAGGCCTTTAAATAGCATGTTAAGAAATAATACATATTATAATACCAATATGAACAATGCAACAGTGAAAAACAGTGTAAGCTATTGAGACAAATTCAATATCCTAATGCCCAACGGGTAAAAAACCCTGTTTTTATCTGTTTGTCTTGCTCTTGTGTGGCGCAAATTTCTTCCCTAATGGCAGCAGGTTGAACAAGTGCTGACTAAAGTGAGAGCAATGTCCTCTAGGGAGGGCAGAGGGCGGCCAATAATCTTCTCCGCTGTCCTGGTCAACCTCTGCGGTGCCTTCTCGTCTGCTGCAGAGCAGGACGTAAACCACACAGTTAAGGAGGCAGACTTTGCCATCATGTCCTTTTTTTTGGCTGTGTGGAAAAAATGGAACAGTTGGGAGTTTAAAAAAAAATTGCCATTGAAACCCGAGAAAAAGATAAAGCATTCTTTTAATTTGGAAAAGGCCAAATCCATTGAAGTAGAATGTAACGGGTGTGCCTTTCACCAAAACGATTATTTGGCTGCGTTGTACTCGGTTGCGTATGTCGATCATTGCCTGTGCTTGTTGTTGTGTGTCTGTTGTCATGGTGATGTGAGTGTGTGTATGCACGCTACAACCAAAACGTCTTCTTCCTGGCTTGATGTAAATGCTGTATTAACTCTGTAGATCAGGGGTGTCAAACTCATTTTAGCTCAGGGGCCGCATGGAGGAAAATCTGTGCACACGCGGGCCGGACTATTAAAATCATGGCATTAAAACAAAAAAATAAGGACAACTTCAGATTGTTTTCTTCGTCTTACTTTGGTCAGAAATAGAACAAACACCCTCTGAAAATATTACAATAAAAATAGAGAAAAGAACTACCGGCAGCGGTAAAGTTTAGATCTATGAAGGAAAGAAGAAAGTGAATGAATGTTTATAACTGAATATATTTACATATATTTGTTTTCTATTGTAATATTTTTTTAATGAATTAAGTAACATTTATGACAACTTTTTCCAAAACACAATATAGAATGTGAGATATAACAGGATAATGCATACATTTATCATTGAACGGTTACAAAAAAGTGGGTCCCCAAAAATGTACCCCATTTTTATGACTTGATGGGGTCCCTGGGACCCCATTTTGAAAATTCCTAGCGCCAACACTGATGGAGTAGTGGAGCGTGCAAAACAGCAGCAGGCGGCTGTGGCCTGCAGGCTGGTTCCAATAATAATCAAATATCATCCCGCGGGCCATAGATAATTCATTTGCGGGCCAAATATGGCCCGTGGGCCTTGACTTTGACACATGGGCTGTAGATCAAACTTTGTTTCATAGTGTACTGTAGACCAGAGGGGGGTAGTAACTCTCTAAATGTACTCCATTACATTTACTTAAGTAACTTTTAGATAAATTGTACTAAGGAACGCCCACATTTTAGAGTTGCTCCACCCAGAGGGCGTATCTTGAATGAAGGCGCGTAGTGACAGATTTAAATCGAGGGGGGAGAATCCCGTTGGGCCAGAATGTGCTTTTACAACTTACGCGCATGGGAGAATAGGGCCTATTGAAAACACCAAAATCACTTACTTGCATTCAGTATGAGCACACACAAAAAACACGAAACGATAACGTAAAAGCCCCCCCAGTGACGCATCTAAGTGCATCTCTTCGCTGCAAAATCGGCTCAATCATCACAAGCGATCTGTTAAATACCGCAATTCCGTTTCAGCCAATCAAGCAGTTATCTATAATGTCAGCGATTAATTACCAACTCGGTGATTGCAGTCAAGACTAATCTGAGCAGGATGACATTAACACATTCATTTGTATCTTTAACAGACAGACTGATGTAATTATTGCTGGGTTTTCCAGCATAATACGAGACTTTATGTGAATTTTCCTTTCAGTGAGCTGTTCAAAAAGTAATCAACTGCCTCAAGAAACTATGAGAGGGCAGTGAGGTTGCAATGGTAGGTAGGCAGGTAGGTAGGTAGGTCTTTATTGTCATTGCAGAAGTACAACAAAACTTTGTTTTCAGCACAAACCCGTTCAAGATTAGACAAACAAACAGTGTACAGGGTTACAGAACAGGAACGCTGATGGGTCGCCACAAGGGAAAAAGGTAAACCCTGGGGGAGGATAAGTAAAAATAATACAATCTAGACTGAACTCCTAAGGGGGCCCAGTCTGGAGTGGGGAAAAAAAACTCCATAGCAAAACACATATACATGTCACGACATACAACTCAAGACTTGCAACAGAGGGGAGGGAGTGGGGGCTACGGTAGCAAGCTGCAGCTCTTCAGGCGCTGCCAAGCCGTCCATCAACCCTAAGGGATTCGCATCAAGGGTGTTGATAGGGGGTGACGTATGTGTGTGTGGCGTATATATTTTGTGGATGCATGTGTGTGCGTAAACCTGCCGCATGTCTCTTTTCCTCGGCCTTGGTGTTCTTGTCAGTCAGTCCAAAGTCAACAACAACAGGTGTGTGTCCATGAGAGACAAGAAGGGAGTTTGTCGTGTCTTCGCCGCACTGTCCTTCGAGAGAGTCTCGAACACAGGGAAACAATCCAAGTTAGAATGTTTTGTATGTGAGTGAAAATAAAATTTGCTTTTCACTCTAAATTGTCAACGACTGGTCCTCAAATTCATCCTGCAGGGCAGACAATCCGATGTTATCCAAATCACAAAGTGTCCACAGTTCTGCCCGCATCCTCCAATCACTTGTGGCAGCTTTGGGGTACTTTGAATACTGTGAGCAACTTCCAATTTGTCGACAAACCAGACCAACGCTGGCTCAAATCAGCAGATGTCCTGTTGTCATACTTCCCAAAAAGTGGATATCTTCAACGTCCTTCAAGGGTCACCAGGCACGCGGCACTCCTTCTTCTCCCGATAGTCCGTCGTGTGTCCAGCAACAACCGCTCCGTCAAGACAAGCAGGTTCCCCAAAACCCAAGATCTTGTCAATGTCGTTGAGGCCAGTTAATTAGTTCCAATGTATAGATTTGGAGAGCAGTGCAAAAAGAGGCAACAAGAAAGTTAAGACAAGACAAAGAAACAAGCAGAGAGAGATAAGGGAGAGGGAAGGGGAGTGTCCGCCCTCGATGAGTGCCAGTGAAAAATGGGTTCCGATACCATCATAACTCACGGATCAGAAATGTCTGATACCACCTACAGAGATTTCGGATACCATGCACAATGTCTGTGCTATAATTTCATTTTTTGCATTCGACAGTTTGCTGCCAGCGAGCAAGGGAACATTAAGGCTCAGCACTGTAACTCACCACCTTTCCTTTACCAAATGTTGGCTGTATAGAAATATTTTACCATACGTGATAATTTGGTAAAAGCTAGACTTCTATTGTACAACCAATATATTCTTCTCTGTTTCGGTACTATACCATACTTGCCAACCCTCCCGATTTTCCCGGGAGACTCCCGCATTTCAGTGCCCCTCCCGAAAATCTCCCAGGGCAACCATTCTCCCGAATATCTTCCAATTTCCACCCTGACAACAATATTAGGGGCGTGCCTTAAAGGCACTGCCTTTAGCGTCCTCTCTCACCTGAAAAGGAGACTATTATATATGTCTCAGTTATCCATAGGTTTATCTATAACCCATAAAGTAGGCAGGCATGGAGCTATTTCTCAGCGTGTGTTTATTCCAGCCGGCACGTTAATACACTGATACACAACATCTGGATTCCCATCATGCATTGCTTCAAAACTACGGCAAGTAGTAATGTCCAAAAACATAACAGAGACGAAGCAGAAGAACGAAGAAGAGACATGGCGACGACGAGTAAGAAGAAGAAGTACGCTTGCCAGTTCCAAAATGATTGGAAAAAATAATTTCAGTTCATCCAGGACAGCTCGAAGGGGAAGGGGTATGCTGCCTGCACATTTTGTAGATCAGACTTCTCCATTGAACACGATGGCCGAACGGATATATCCATTCATGAACGGATTATTTATATATTTATATATATATATAAGAAATACTTGAAAATATATACACCCCCGCTACCCGCATCTCCCGAATTCGGAGGTCTCAAGGTTGGCAGGTATGTACCATACATTCAGGCTAGTTAGCGGTTGGCATGGCTTGTCGTCTCCTCCTGCTCTCTCTTGTTTGGTGTGTCGCATGTTTACTGCGACGCACGTTTACTACCTTTGCTGTTTCAATATAAGGCTGTTTGCTTTCTAACTGTTTTTATGGCCATCTCCGTGCTACCGTTTGGCCCCTGCTGTAGTTTGCCCCTTCCCTGGTTTTAGTTTTGTTTCCTTTATTCCCCTGAGAGTTTGCTCCTATGTTTTGAGCATTAAAGACTTCAAGTTTGCATTACGCCTGGATTGTTCCTGTGCACCCTGTAATCCTATTGAGGAAACGTAACAGAACGAACCTGTCGGTATGGATCCCGCAGAAGACAAGTTAGTGCTTAAATCACTTATATCTCATAGCGAGAGGCTCAGCGGACACGAGCAGTGCATGAGAGACCTTACAGTGACGGTGCAGTCCCTCTCCGAAAGTATGGGTCACGTGTTCTCATGGCTGGGCGCCAGCACCACCACCTCGGTGGGCGGGTTCAACTCCAACAATGCAACTCATCTGGCTTCTCCAACATTGCAACTTCCTCTTGGTCATATAAAGGAACCCAGCACACACCCTTGTCTGAGGATATTGAGCTGTCCGCTGTTCCACTAAGTATCATGAATTGCGGGAAGTGTTTATAGTAAGAATAAAGCACTTTCATTGGCCCCCCCCCCACCGTCCGTAGGACTGTAACGACCTTTAGCCTGAAGCTATACTTTCCATAGCACACCTCTTTAATATTTCTCTGCCTGAGTGTCCTTGGATGTGGGACTCATTCAGCCTTCTTCTTCCCTGCCTGGTACTGATTTTTTTTTTTTTTTTATATATAGACAAGGAGGATAAATTGCTTCAACCTTGCATTGATTACCGCGCCCTGAATGATATTACCATAAAAAACAAATATCCTCTTCCAATTATAGATTCTGCCTTTACACCCCTCCACTCCGTCACCATTTTTTTTTTTCAAACTCGACCTACGCAACGCGACCACTTCATCAGGATGAGGTAGGGGGATGAGTGGAAAAGAGCCTTCAATCCACCCCCGCTCAGAGTAACCATGATATTGGGAACAGGGAGTTGTTGGCGGTGGTTTTAGCACTTCAGGAATGGAGGCAATCGTTGGAAGGATCCATGCACATCTGGCCGACTGTCCTCCAGGTCTTCTCTTTGCGACGAGTTAAGGCGCAAAAACCGATCACAGCCATTTCGCCGATTTTGAGCAGTGAGTACCACTTTACATCAGACCTGGGCAAATTAAGGCACGGGGCGTTAAGCTTTTCAATCTGGCCCGTCGGACATTCCCAAATAATGTTTTTAGAGCTCTAAAATTAAAATTGTAGCCGCCATTATGATGTGCAGTTATGTTTTCAAATGACCTTAACTCTTGAACTATACAAAGTATTTCAATGGTTGGAATCTGCGCTTATGCATGATATACTAGTAGTTACTATGGTAATCTACATCACAGCAGCTCAGACGAGGCACCAAGCAGTGTGTTTCCAGAGCGACCAGCCTGAAATGTGGGTGTCAGGGACAGAAGCGGAAGGAGGTTTTTACAACAAAGTTCTAAAGCAGGGGTCCCCAAACTTTTTGACTCGGGGGCCGCATTGGGTTAAAACAATTAGGCCGGGGGCCGGGCTATATATATATATGAGAGATCTAAGTTGGGACAATGAAAATAATGAAGATGATGCATATGGAATTTAAAACAAATACTTTCACGATGCAATATGACAAACACTGTCCATTGAAACAACTTAGTAAGAAGCAAAATAACAACAACCATGGATGACTAATGGACTGAAAAATGCTTGCAACAAGAAAAATACATTATATAGAACACTTATAACACAAAGATCAACAGAGGCCGAAAACAAGTACAAAACGTATAAGAACAAGCTAACTAGCATACTACGAACACGCAGGAAAGAATATCAGGGTCGATTTTTGGACCGCAACAAAAACAATATGCGAGCAACATGAGGCATCCTAAATAGCATTATTAGAAATGGTGTTAAATACTTCTCAGATGGAAATGTAAAACTTGACATTATGAGCAAAGTAGTTGAAAGCTTCAATAAGTACTTTGTGAACATTGAACAAAATCTGGAGGAAGATTCCAGACCCTAAGTCAGTTGAGGACTTGAAAGACACTATAGACAGAAATCAAGGAACATGGAGAGATCTGTTTTTGCATCTGAACTCTGCTCTAATGTGCTTTGCTGGGGCCTCAACTCTAATCTGGCCTGCCATCCGGGACTCAACCACACAATGTTCATCATCTAACAACGCTTTGGGTGGCCCTTCTTCAGAACTGACAATGAGGAGTTTGTTGCTATCTGTGCAGTGTGCGCACAGAATAAAACGGTCCAACAAATACCATGTGGTTTTCTCTGCACAATCCTTATCCTGTCTCGGACAAGGTCCCACATTGCACTGGACTTTGTGACGGGATTGCCTCTGTCGAACGGAAACTCAGTCATCCTCACCATTGTGGACCGAATCTCTAGAGTCTTTATCGCCCTACCAAAACGTTCCTCAGCAATGGAGATGGCTAAACTACTGGTAATCCACGTCATATGTCGACATGGTATCCCTTTAGCCTTTCGATATTGTATCGGACCGGGGACCACAGTTTTCCTCAGCGGACTGGAGGGCATTTTGCAAAGCATTAGAGGCCACAAAGAGGTTATTGTCAAATACCAACCGCAATCCAATGGCGAGACAGCATAAAACGTTTGGTGGACAAAATGAGACAATGAAGGAGTGGCATAAAACACGTCTTTTTGTGGCAGCATCGGAGAAAGTTGTACATGTAAACAAACTACGATGAGTTCAAGGATCGTTGAAATTAGTAGGTCAAAACGGTGCTTGGCGAATACTCTCATCAGTGAAGTATGTATAACATAAACAGTGGGATTTCTAACAATTAGGAAGGTTTGTGTCATGTTTGTTCTCCTACAGAAAATATATTAAAACAAAAAATATATTTTGTTCTTCATCTTTTTCCATTTTCACACATCTCTTAAAGAGGTCCAGGGAGCCACTAGGGCGGCGCTAAAGATGTGGCTCTAGAGCCGCGGGTTGCTGACCCCCGGCTTAAAGTGACCAGTTTTTTTTTAAGGGAAGACGGAGTGAGTAAAATTCAAACTTTATCTGACTGTCATATTAGCCAAAACAGGAAGGGTTAGGTCAAACATTGGAAAAGGCAGAAATACAGCATCGATCACAAAAGAAACCCATTTAGAGATCGACCTTTTAGACATTAAACAGCACTATAGAAGACATCAAACTTGACCAAATAGAGGAAGTAAAAGTCGTAACAGACATACAAAACGCATGAACAGTTTGCACAACATGAACAAATATTTGAGTCTATCTTACATTTTTTAGTTTTTTAAGCTGTGTTTTTCATTGTTTTTCTTCTTTGTGGAGTTTTTTTTATTGTATATTTAATCTTCAGCTGCTGTTGACACAGTCACCCAACAAAATTGTGTTGTATTATTTTACAATGACAACGTATTCTGTTCTAATGCAGTTAAGAGAAGCATATTAATGATAATATTAAGGCTGTCTTCATACAGTGGAAGATTTGATAATTCCATTTGGTTGAGCCTGATTTGACTATCAGCCTGGCAGTGTCTTTGTGAGAGGGAGGCGAGTCAATACCTGTTTGGCCACCCGTGTACAGCAAGTGTGTGGGAGGATGAATTGATTGCCTTCATCATCATGTCTTCTTTAAATATTAGTCAAATATTCCTGTGTGCAGGTAAATAATTCCGAGAGATTAAGCGATAAAGCTTAGTTTTGACTGTCACTTCAGCCTTTCTCAGAGGGGTTACTGCTTCCTGCTGTGACAAAAAATTATCTGCCGTGTTCTGGCCTCTCACATCTCTAAATATATCAAATCTAATTGTCTGAAAACAATATTTTCTACTTATAGTGTTGGATGTTTCTCTGTGAGGGATATAATTGAGGCTTGTCGGGACAGTAGGCAGTCAGATATGGAGCTCGCTGTGACACCAAATCCCGTTTTCTAGCATGGTGAAACTTGCCGAAAATTGTTAATGGTATGGCGACAGGCAGCTCTCATCTTTAAAAAAGGTAATAATCCTTCTGCTGGTTTTACATATGGAAACTCTGTCCCGACTTATACTTTCTCGATTTAGTCAAGTTTGATGTCCGCTTGGTGCTGCACCAAGGACCTCAGAAACCGTAGTCGAGCCTTTTTTAGTTTTATACTGTGTTGATGAATAATAACTTTGGAATATTCACACATAAGTGGTGCTGACACCTAGTGACCAGTCAGTATTTGGGGTGTATACTGGTATTTGTTGGTTCCGTTCCTATTGGTATCAAAGCTTTTTGTTCGACGATTCCTCGTTGCCGTCTCCTTGGCTCGTCACCCATCACACGACCAACAAATATACAACACAATGTTTGGGATTGGCCACCAACCACTTGGTATACAATGCATATAACCAAACGGTTTGCTCCTCTGAGATACAAAAGTGAAAACATCATCTAAAGTGGACCTCCAGGGTCTCCTTTTACAAGAAAATCATACTGTGTTGCAGCCTATTTCACACAAAAATATATATTTACTAATCCTGATATAGACTCTTAATATGAAAGGGGCTTGGAGAAGGCATTCGACCGTGTCCCCCGGCAAGTCCTGTGGGGAGTGCTCAGAGAGTATGGGGTATCTAACTGTCTGATTGTGGCGGTCCGCTCCCTGTATGATCAGTGTCAGAGCTTGGTCCGCATTGCCGGCAGTAAATCGGACCCGTTTCCAGTGGGGGTTGGACTCCGCCAAGGCTGCCCTTTGACAAAATTTCTAGGCGCAGTCAGGACGTTGAGGGGATCCGGTTTGCTGGCTGCAGGATTGGGTCTCTGCTTTTTGCAGATGATGTAGTCCTGATGGCTTCATCTGGCCAGGATCTTTAGCTCTCACTGGATCGATTCGCAGCCGAGTGTGAAGCGACTGGAATGAGAATCAGCACCTCCAAGTCAGAGTCCATGGTTCTCGCCCGGGAAAGGGTGGAGTGCCATGTCCGAGTTGGGGAGGAGATCTTGCCCCATGTGGAGGAGTTCAAGTACCTCGGAGGCTTGTTCACGAGTGAGGAAAGAATGGATCGTGAGATTGACAGACGAATTGGTGCAGCGTCCTCAGTAATGCGGACGCTGTATCGATCCGTTGTGGTGAAGAAGGAGCTGAAGGCAAAACTCTCAAATTACCGGTCGATCTACGTTCCCATCCTTACCTATGGTCATGAGCTTTGGGTTATGACCGAAAGGACAAGATCACGGGTACAAGCGGCCAGAATTAGTTTCCTCCGCCGGGTGGCGGGGCTCTCCCTTAGAGATAGGGTGAGAAGCTCTGTCATCCGGGGGGAGATCTAAGTAAAGCCGCTGCTCCTCCACATCGAGAGTAGCCAGATGAGGTGGTTTGGGCATCCGGTCAGGATGCCACCTGAACGCCTCCCTCGGGAGGTGTTTAGGGCACGTCCGACCGGCAGGAGGCCACGGGGACGACCGAGGACACGTTGGGAAGACTATGTCCTGGGAATGCCTCGGGATCCCCCAGGAGGAGCTGGACGAAGTGGTTGGGGAAAGGAAAGTCTGGGCTTCTCTGCTGCTTAGGCTGCTGCCCCCGCGACTTGACCTCGGATAAGAGGAAGAAAATGGATGGATGGATATGAAAGGGATTTAATTTTGGTATCTTGGAATAGCATAAATACCTGAGCTACTTGCCCGTTCGATTTGTAATACAGCGAGTCTGAGCCCGGCAGGGCAGAGTCAGTGTGTGCAGCACTCTTAAGATGTGCGTCATGTTGTCTTGTCTTGTGCCGTGCAGCAGAAGCTGTCCCTTCCTGTGCCTCCTGAGATCACACTGCACTGCCCTGTCAAGAGCGCGACATGGCTAGAGATGAGGAGCAAGAAGAAAAAAAGAGGGCCCGAGAAGCAGGAAAGGAAAAGAAGACAATCAGGTGATAATAAGCGGAAAAAGGAGAGAGCAGAAAATCCTTTGTATAGGAGATACAGAGAAAGCCAGCTTTTCAAGGAAAGCAGTGAGGCAACATGGCTGACCGTGTTTTTGTTGGGATTGCTTCATTCCAAGCTGCTAAACTACCGTAATTTCCGGACTATAAGCCGCGCCTGACTATAAGCCGCACCAGCTAAATTTAGGGGAAAATACAGATTGCTCCATATATAAGCCGCACCTGACTATAAGCCGCAGGGTTTTGATGTGTAATTACCGTAGTATATAGGGGTTCCTGCTACCACGGAGGGGATTGTCGGGACAGAGATGACTGTTTGGTAGCGCAAAGCGTCCCATTTATTAACAATAAATCTTTTAATCATTCAATCAAACTTTCACATCTTTGACATGGCGAGCAGCATTCGTGCAGAGTACAAATAATACAACGGTGCAAAGTAATACAAAGTGCTCGCCTGTACGTTATCAAAATAACCAGCCTACCGGTATTTGAAAAGTCAGTCTTTAATCATTGTGTCATCGTCTTCCTCCTGCGTACTAAAACCACCGAAATCCTCTTCGTCGGTGTCGGAGAAGAACAGGCCGTAAATAAGCCGCACCCTTGTATAAGCCGCAGGGACCAGAACGAGGGGAAAAAGTAGCGGCTTATAGTCCGGAAATTACGGTAATTGGATCAAGCTGAAGTGAATCACACCTTGACCATCTTGGAACGGATTGAACGGCATTGAATATTTTAAAGACTTGTAAATCAACGTGTCAATAAATCAATCTATCAATCAAAGTTTATCTATATAGCCCTTAATCACAAGTGTCTCAAAGGCAGCATCAGTTTCCATAGTTACGGTGATGATACACAGTTGTACATTGCCGTGTCTCTTGATGACAGGACCAATAGATACCCTTTTTCACTGCATTGTAGACATCAAGTCATGGATGCCAGGGATTTTCCTACAGCTCAACCAGGACAAAACAGAGCTTTTAGGTATAGGCCTTGAAGGCCATAGGGCAGGGGTCGGCAACCTTTACCACTCAAAGATACCATTTTGGCAAGTTTCACAAATTAAAGAAAGTAATGGGAGCCACAAAAATGTTTTTAAAATGAAAAACACCGCATACAAAGCTTAGTGCTATGTTAACCAGGGGTCTCCGACACACGCACCGGCACGCACTTTAATGTTGAAATTTGATGTTAGTGCAGCCCGCGAGTTTTGAATGAATGGCACTTTATAGCGTCATACTTGCCAACCCTCTCGGGAGACTCCCGAATATCAGGGCGTGGTGACACTGCATTTGGCGCCCTCTACAGTCTGCCCTAACAGTGTACCTGCTCGACCACATGTAGATTGCAATTTCAGCTTGCTCACGTAAGTGACAGCAAGGCATACTAACTCAGCAGCCACACATCTTACACTGACGGTACCAATACCCAGAATCCCATGCAGCCCTAACTCTTCCGCTCAACCAACGCACGGAGAGGGGGTGGGTTGATGTGTGGGGGGATTTGGTGGTAGCGGGGGTGTATAATGTAGACCGGAAGAGTTAGGGCTGCATGGGATTCTGGGTAATGGTTGTGTTGTGTTTATGTTGTGTTAGGGTGGGATGTTCTCCAGAAATGTGTTTTTCATTCTTTTTTGGTGTGGGTTCACAGTGTGGCGCATATTTGTAACGTAACAATGTTAAAGTTGTTTGATACGGCTACCGTCAGTGTAAGCTGTGTGGCTGATGAGTAAGTATGCTTTGCTGTCTCCTGTGTGTGCAAGTAATAACAACATGCAACATGTGGCTGGACTGGCACGCTGTATGTAAGTGCTATAGAGGACAATTACTGCAGTGCAATTAGGGCACGCCCTTTATTTAGTAATTAGAGTGTAAATAGGATTAATTTTTCCCTGGGAGTAATCTATGAGAGACACTGAGATCCATAAATCTCCTGGGAAAATCGGGGGGTCGGCATGTATGTAGCTGAGCCGCATCAGAGTGGTCAAGGAGCCGCATGCGGCTCCGGAGCCGCGGGTTGCCGACCCCTGCCATAGGGAGAAACCTTTACCAAAATTAGAAAAACCCACACAAACCCACGTAATTGTTGTCTCTGAGCTGACTTTCATCCCACATATTAGAAATATTACAAAAATGTTTTTTTTTTATCATCTGAAGAATATAGCCCGAGTCCTCCCGTTTCTCCCTCAGGCCAACTCGGAGGTGCTTATACATGCTTGCATTTCCTGTGCTTTGGACAATTGTAATACCCTGCTCTCTGGCCTTCCTATAATATAATAATAATATAAGAAGTTTGCAATTATTACAAAACGACGAGGACCAGAGGGCGGGAGCACATTACACCAGTTTTAAAGTCACTGCATTGGCTCCCTATCCACTTCAGGTCACAAACTTCTATTATTAGTTTTTAAATGTCTTAATGGCCTTTTGCGCCTTCTCATCTATCTGACCGTCTTTTACCGTATCAACTCTCACGGATCCACTGGAACTGGCCTTTTAGCTTTACCAGATACCAGAAGAAAGACCCATGGTAGGGCGGAATTTAGCCACTATGGCCCCCACCTGTGGAACAGCCTGCCAGAGAGCCCTCACGACTGCAGAAACCGTTGGTGTTTTTTAAAAAAAAGACTAATGACACACCTTTTTAATCAATATTTTTACTGATCATATTAAATTATAATGTTCTTTATTATTTATTGTGTTGTTTTCTACCTTAATTATTAATATAACTACTGGTATTCTCTCAATGTTACGTTTTAACTTATTAATGTATTATTTGGAAATAATTTTTACATACAGTACAGGCCAACAGTTTGGACACACCTTCTCATTCAATGAGTTTTATTTATTTTCATGACTATTTACATTGTAGATTGTCACTGAAGGCATCAAAACTATGAATGAACACATGTGGAGTTATGTACTTAATAAAAAAAGGTGAAAGAACTGAAAACATGCTTTATATTCCAGTTTCTTCCAAATAGCCACCCTTTGCTCTGATTACCGTATTTTTCGCACCGGCCGAAAATGTATAATAAAGAAGGAAAAAAACATATATAAGTCGCACTGAAGTATAAGTCACATTTTTGGGGGAAATATATTTGATAAAACCCAACACCAAGAATAGACATTTGAAAGGCAATTAAAATAAATAAAGAATAGTGAACAACAGGCTGAATAAATGTACGTTATATGACGCATAAATAACCAACTGAGAACGTGCCTGGTATGTTAACGTAACATATTATGGTAAGAGTCATTCAAATAACTATAACATATAGAACATGCTATACGTTTACCAAACAATCTGTCACTCCTAATCGCTAAATCCCATGCAATCTTATACGTCTAGTCTCTTACGTGAATGAGTTAAATAATATTATTTGATATTTTACGGTAATGTGTTAATAATTTCACACATAAGTCGCTCCTGAGTATAAGTCGCACCCCTGGCCAAACTATGAAAAAAACTGTGACTTATAGTCCGAAATATACGGTACTGCTTGGCACACTCTTGGCATTCTCTCGATGAGCTTCAAGCACACCTGTGAAGTGAAATCCAGGACTGGACTTTCGCTGATGTGTTGGACTTTCACAATATTATGTCAGACCCACTCGACACCGAGGATGTCGTTGTGGCTTGTACAGCCCTTTGAGACACTTGTGATTTAGGGCTATATAAATAAACATTGATTGATTGATTGATTGAGGTATACCTCTTGAAGCTCATCGAGAGAATGCGAAGAGTGTGCAGGTAAACATGACTGTAATGTCAAAAAGGAACTGGTATGTGCACATGCAGGGAAAACAGGAAACAAGAAATGGTAAACAGTCATCGAGCCCTGACTGGAGGGCGAGGCAGGCATAAATAGCAGCCTGATTGGCAACTGCCACCAGGTGTGCCAGGCTGACAATCAGGGACAGGTGAGGGAATGGTGCAGGAAGTGGAACTAAAATAAGAGCGCTGACAGGAAATAAACACAAACACACAGGAAAACCCAAACATAACCAAACTGTCAGTAACAATTCTGACAAAACTAGCTAATCGGTGTTATTAAAGTTGATGCACATTTTTGCAAGTAGCAATGATATTAACAATGTATTTAGTATCATTATTGGAAAATGGTAATGTCTTCATTATCTCGAATGGGGCACGTTATTTATTTTGGGTCTTGCATCACTGCTCAAACTCTACTAAACTATTTGTACTGTGTTATCGTACATGGTTTTTTTTTACATTTGAGTAAAACATTTTAAACAGTTTTCAATGTTCATCTTATCAGTTTGTTAATTCAAATTTGAACCATTCCCTAGTTTTCATTCATTTTTGAGTACAGATGCTTTAAAACCTGCAGGTTAAAAACAATACAAACACTATACATTAATAGAGATCGGATGATATGAAAAAAAAAAAAAAATTGTGATACATTTTTTTCCATATCGCCCAGTCCTATTGTAGGCCATCAATGATGTATTCCTCATGGCAGTAATCTAAATAAGGAAGGAGGGTTGTGAGGTTCTTGCCTGGGAGCTTCAACGGCCTGCGAGCATTTTAATTATTGACATTAATACCAAATGGCATGTTGGAAGAAATAGCCCGTAGGTATTCTGAGAATATATTCGAGACAATTATCCACGCCTAAATAATCAGAACATTTATTTTTTCTGTAATGCCACTGACACAAGCGCACTTGATTTCTAAAATGTCAAGTATGACAATATTTCACAGTTTTGGGAATGTTATGCTGCACTAATAGGCGGTTCAATTCAATCTAATAGATCAGTGGTTCTTAAACTTTTTTCAGAAAACACTTGGCTCTCCAAGTACCGCCATAATGACCAACATTGAAATACAGTGGCGTTGTAGGCCTAAGTATTCATTAAAAACACGGCATGGGTTTTATTTTAGAAAAATTGTTTTACATATATTAGCCGCATCGGACTATAAGCCGCAGATATATACGTTGCAAAATGAGTTATTTACACAGTACCATTCTGTAAATGTTTATTTACATACCTTAATTGTTTCCAAACGATGTCTGTAACACCGCAGTAAAACGGCTGATCAAACAAAACAGAAGTCTTCGTCATGGACCCATTAGCTGCAGAAGCTAGCTCTCCAATCAGCTAAACAGACTCAATAACGCCACGGTGACGTCTTGGCGAGTTTACTGAGGAATTTGTGAAACTGAAACAATACAAAAATAATGCCGGTGTAAGTTAATAACACTAACACAGACACTCGTAAATGTGTTAGCATATGAGCTAATGCTAACGACGCTAGCGTGATTACCTTACGACAGCTTGTTCGAATATGCATGAAAACACTCCTACAGAAATCACAAATGGGACCGTTTAGTAAGTTTAAACAGTTTTAGTTATATTGTAAAACTTAAAAACGATATTTTAAGTTATAAATGAAGAATCCAATTGAGTAAAAAATGCTACGAATGGCGAAAAGACTGACCGGCACTCCGGTTGAAACATTTAAAAAAAATAACTTCCAGTAAATGGAAGGACACTGCAGCACTTGCAGTGAGCAAACTCGTCCAAAAGATGGCGCCATAGCACAAACAATAAAGCACACTGTCAGTATTTTTGCTTTTTAAATTGTTTTTAATTATTTTTATTATGGCCGCCAGCGAAAAAAAACATAAATCTTATAAGCCCCAGGGTTCAAAGTGTAGGAAAAAATAAAGGCTTATAATCCGGAATCAAATCTTTGGGGTACCACTAGTTGTACACGTACCACAGCTTGAGAATAACTGCTATAGAACCTATGCGGAGGTGGCTCTTTTTTGTGCTTTCTAAATACTGCAGTAAAAAACTGCTAACAATGCAAGTAACAGGGATACAATCTATTCCGTCTATAGAACCCATGAAAAAACCTCCCAACAATATTTTATATACATGCTGTAAGTATATGGAATGCAGTAACAGGCACATTCATGACAACATGGAATTCAGTGCTTCTTAACCATAGGGCAGGGGCCCACTGTTGGGCCGCGAGCGCCAAAAAAATATCTGTTTCTCAGCTGTGGTCTGTATGGGCCGTAGCGGTACTCAGTTGTAATACACTTTTCCACCACTTGCGGCAGTAATGACAATATAACGAACAGAAAAAGTCTGGAGCTAAAGTCATAGAGAAGTTTCTTCAGCGCAAAAATGATGACTAAAGTGGTAAAGTTGTTTTTGCATTTGAACTTTAATTTTATTGACAGTTTATTTAAGAAACATGTATTATCATTATCCATTATTAATTTAGTTAGAATTTATTCATTTTAGCACCGCATTTTGTATGTGAATGTATCTTTTATCAGTTTATAGGAGTCCCTTCTTTTGCAGTTAGTATTTATTTTTGTAATCAGCCTGACCTAAGCCTTGGTAATAATCCTTGTGATAAACAAATGGTTTCATGTCATTTGACACGGTTTGTTTTGTTAAATTGTAATTAAGTTAGATATAATTATTAAATACGATTAAGATAAAGAGTAATAATACTAATTTAGTGTGATTTGAGTGGGGTGCGGTCAACTCTGTAGTGAAAAAGTTGGGCTGAATGTCAAAAAAGTTAATAACCCCCGATGTAATATTTACCATATTTTGGTCATTTTAAACATTTCCTGAACTTTATTGGGCACGTTGATTTCACATAGCAAGGTTCGCTATTTCCATCAACAACAATAACTACTACTACTAACCATGGCAGAGTTCATGAGAGACAACAACGACTTCTTTGAAACAAATGATCCAAAAACGTATCTTTTTGAGCCTGAATATAAAGAGGATGAACTACACGTTTTAGAAGCTGGATACTAAGCAGATCCAATCATAGTGAAACACTAAGCACTTGTGCTCAGCAAGAAATACAAACCATGAACATAATAAAAAAAACACTTACTGTACAATGTCTACTACCACTGGGATGCCGACTGATCTGGTGGTTGTGTCTTTTCAGCACAAGACTTTTTACTTTTTTAGAGGATTTCAGCAAAATTCTCACTCCTCAGGTAAAAAATGTGTGGATGAAACAAGCATCTTCCGAGCTATGTCTTCAGTTCTAGGTGGAATTTCAGAGTTGCCCAAATTCTTGGCTTATGACCACAACCTTTGTCTCTAATCTAGCAGAAATTTAGTAGCTAGCTTATCTCTTTGTGAGCAAGTCTCAGACTCTTACCCATGCCTCTGACGATGGCAATGTCGCTATAGCTTGGTTATCAAATGCAGGTCACGGCAGGTAAATGGAGCGTTGTTGGCGGTTTTTGGATGCTTTATGGGCGGAATTGATGATTCCTCATTACCTGCATTGTTACCCACCGATTGCCAACATTTTATTCACACTTGCAAGAAGTAGAAGTACAAAAGTAAGCATGCAGGCACATCATCTGGATGAGTCCTAGAATCTCGCATTAAACCAGAGTTGTCAACCTTGTTGACCTCGGGGCCCAGCTTTTCCACTACAAAGGGGCCCGGACAAACCCAAGTATTAAAACAGAATGAGTAATCTTACTCTTGATTTTAATGATATTAAATAATTATATATAACGTAATTACAGTAAACAATCAAATGATATGAAACTATGTGTTAATCACAACAAATATTATTTATCTAACACATAAACCTTAGGTCAGGCTGATTAGAAAAATAAGTACTAATCAAACATACTGTGTAAGAAATGACTCATAAATGACACAAAATGAATTTACATACAATTACAGTGGTGGTCAAAAGTTTAGATACACTTGTAAAGAACATAATGTCATGGCTGTCTTGAGTTTGCAATCATTTCTACAACTATTATATTTTTGTGATAGAGTGATTGGAGCACATACTTGTTGGTCACAAAAAAACATTCATGAAGTTTGTTTTTTTTATGAATTTATTATGGGTCTACTGAAAATGTGACTAAATCTGCTGGGTCAAAAGTGTTCATGTAAATGTTAATATTTGGTTACAAGTACCTTGGCAAGTTTCACTGCAATAAGGCGCTTTTGGTAGCCATCCACAAGCTTCTGGCAAGCTTCTGGTTGAATTTTTGACCACTCCTCTTGACAACATTGGTGCAGTTCAGCTAAATTTGTTTGACTTGTTTCTTCAGCATTGTCCACACGTTTAAGTCAGGACTTTGGGAAGGTCATTCTAAAACCTTAATTCTAGCCCAAGACCCAACCGCCAGGCTGATGATTTTAGGTTGTCCTGAAGACATTTTCATTGTCCCATTTACTTTCTGTAAAGCACCAGTTCCATTGGCAGCAAAACAGCCGCAGAGCATAATACTACCACCACCATGCTTTACGGTAGGTGTGGTGTTCCTGGGATTAAAGGCCTCACCTTTTCTCCTACAAACATATTGCTGGGTATTGTGGCCAAACAAAATTGTTGTTTCATCTGACCACAGAACTTTCCTCCAGAAGGTCTTATCTTTGTCCATGTGATGTCAGATGAAACAACAATTAAGCTGTTTGGCCGCAATACCCAACAATAAAAATAAGAGTTGTAGAAATTATTGGAAACTCTAGACAGCCATGACAATATGTTCTTTACAAGCGTATGTAAACTTTTGACCACGACTGCATATATCTCATATACCTGTCTTTCTTTGTGAAAAATGACAATTGCTTATTAATTTGGGGGGCCATGTCGTCCAAGGTGTACAACAAAATTAGTGGTAGAGTAAGCAACTTGCTCCTGCTCTACCGTCTTAATGATAACAGTAATTCAGTACATATGGAGTCATTTCGAAATATTAGCTTTGGCCAACTTACGTATGTGTGCGGACGGTTAGCCTGCAGATGGTGCGTCAAGTTTGTAGTACATATAGAAAACATATTGTAAACATATTGTATTGAGGTGTAAAGTCTTGTTTTCCAAGTGAAAAACCAAAACACTGTGCCTTACAACGACAGTAACTCTGATTGGATCGCCTCTGTGATTTACCTCCCTCCCCCACTCCAAAATGCAACAGTGATTGGATAACTTTTCCCACCCGCCAAAAGACGAAATATGATTGGATTTCCTATCGGTCAACATTTTTGTCTTTTTTTAAATTTGTTGACTAAATTGTCAATTAATTTCGTAATTGTTTTAGTCAACGTGCATTCGTTTTGATTCGTTATCGTCCCATTTTAGTCAGGGAAAATAGGTTGTTGACGATAACTGTAATGAACATTTATCAGGAAAAGTCTTAGGAAAACAGTTAGCTAGGGTTGTACGGTATACCGGTATTAGTATATTACCGCGATACTAATGAATCATATTCAGTCCTGTACCGCCTTTGAAAAGTACCGTTTAAAATGTAAACAAACGCCATTGGTGGATCTACACCTAACATCCACTGTAATGATACCAAGTAGAGGAGCGTATCTAGTCGAAATTTTTTGGCATTACATCTTCTTTGGTTTTTTTAAAATTTATATTATGTTAATAAACTGAGAAAATATGTCCCTGGACACATGAGGACTTTGAATATGACCAATGTATGATCCTGTAACTACTTGGTATTGGATTGATACCCACATTAGTGGTATCATCCAAAACTAATGTAAAGTATCAAACAACAAAAAAATAAGTGATTATTACATTTTAACAGAAGTGTAGATAGAACATGTTAAAAGAGAAAGTAAGCAGATATTAACAGTAAATGAACAAGTAGATTAATAATTCATTTTATACCACTTGTCCTTAATAATGTTGACAAATAATAGAATGGAAAATGACACAATATGTTACTGCATACGTCAGCAGCTAAATTAGGAGCCTTTGTTTGCTTGCTTACTAATAAAAGACAAGTTGTCTTGTATGTTCACTATTTTATTTCAGGAGAAACATATGTTTATGTACCTTAAGATTTTTTGTTAAAATAAAGCCAATAATGCAATTTTTTTGTGGTCTCCTTTAATTAGAAAAGTATTGAAAAGTATCGAAATCATTTTGGTACCGGTACCAAAATATTGGTTTCGGGACAACACTACAGCTAGCGCACTAATCGTTAGCTGGCCTAAATGCCAACATGAATAAAAGACAAATTAAACTTGGTAAAAAGATTTCAGTATGTGTATAAGTACTTTGTGCGCACATTCAACAAAACCGTCAATAATAACGTCAACCGTGATAAGTCACAATAACCATGGTATGGAATTGTTATTATCGTTAAATTCCAACTGCAAAGCAGGAAGGCTCTTTGAAAAAGTTAAAGAGAAGGCAAGATCAAGGGCAGGCGCCATCACTAACACACTGTACTGACAGTTTTAAAACATTGCTGAGACAACCATGACCCGTGATTTACTGGCTTACTGCCCACATAAACAAGGTAACGAGCTGTCACATGCAGAATTGATGAAAACACATTAATTTTATTCACTCCTACTACTGATAGCAGAATTACTACGTGTTGTAACGAAACCATTTCGAAACGAGGGCACATTTCTGCTGCAAGTCTACGCAGGCGCACTCGGCCCTGAGGCATTTCTGTTGATAGAAATTCATTATGTACACAATCGAGCACTTCATGCACACTTATACAGCCTTCTGATAATAGTTTGCCACAGAATATAATTCCTCCTCTGCAGAAAAAAGGGGCTCAAAATGCACCATTATGGCTGCACAATGACACAATTAAATATTCATGTAACCCACCATGCAGAAATGTGCGAGGATTAAAGGCCCTTTTACTCTTTTGTCGGCTGTCAGTGGCTATTTAAGAAACTATTCACTGTGCCTTTTTGGAATGACTTGCCTCAGAGTCATAAAGGTCAGAGATTGGAAATAAAAAGTCCTTGAATAGGCTTTGAATTCAAATGGCTTCTTGGCGTGGCGAAGTTGGTAGAGTGGCCGTGCCAGCAATCGGAGGGTTGCTGGTTACTGGGGTTCAATCCCCACCTTCTACCATCCTAGTCATGTCCGTTGTGTCCTTGGGCAAGACACTTCACCCTTGCTCCTGATGGCTGCTGGTTAGCGCCTTGCATGGCAGCTCCCGCCATCAGTGTGTGAATGTGTGTGTGAATGGGTGAATGTGGAAATACTGTCAAAGCGCTTTGAGTACCTTGAAGGTAGAAAAGCGCTATACAAGTATAACCCATTTATCATTTATCATTTCGTCCCGGACCCGGCATTCCTCAACAGAAAGTCACTTCCTGTGCTGTTGGTCTATAGCGGGGGGGTCAGCAACCCGCGGCTCTAGTCTTTAGCGCCGTCCTAGTGGCTCCCTGGAGCTTTTTCAAAGGTAGGTCGGTCTTTATTGTCATTGCACAAGTACAACGAAACTTTGTTTTCAGCACCAACCCATTCAAGAAACAGTGTACATGGTTACAGACTAGGAACGCTGATGGGTCGCCACAAGGCGCCTCGTAAAAGATGGGAAAAAGGTAAAAGCTGGGGGAGGATGAGTAAAAAAATACAATCTAGACTGGGCTCCTAAGGGGGCCCAGTCTGGAGTGGGAAAAAACCTCCATAGCAAGGCACATATACATATTACAACATCTCGAGTCTTGCAACAGAGGGGAGGGAGTGGGGGCGACGGTGGAAGGCTGCAGCTCTGCAGGTGTTGCCCATCCGTCCATCACCCCTAAGGGATTCGCGTCAAGGGCGTTTGGATGGGGGGGTGGGGTATGTGTGTGTGGCGTATAGGGATGAGGTTTGATAAGAAATTATCGAGTTTGAGCCCGTTATCGAATTCTCTTATCGAACCGATTCCTTATCGATTCTTATCGAATCCAGATAGGTTGTTGTATATGGAAAAGAAAACAATATTTGGTTTAACAAAAGCTCACTTTTATTTTATAAGAAAAAAAAAATCAAATCAAATAAATAAATATTGACTGTTGTTACCCATGGTATGGTATTTTTTGTCATAAAAAAATACAATCATGTGTGCTTATGGACTGTATCCCTGCAGACTGTATTGATCTATATTGATATATAATGTAGGAACCAGAAATATTAATAACAGAAAGAAACAACCCTTTTGTGCGAATGAGTGTGAATGGGGGAGGGAGGTTTTTTGGGTTGGTGCACTAATTGTAAGTGTTTCTTGTGTTTTTTATGTTGATTTAATTAAAAAATAAAAATTTAAAAAAATATTTTTGTATTTCTTGTGCGGCCATTTGATCCCGGTGGATGGGGACCACTGGTGTAGGCTACAAGATAATGTTTACGTTATCAGACACATACAAAAAGGCTAACGTTAACGTTACTGTTAGCCACTGACTATGCTTTTGATTGATTGATTGATTAGGTAACGTTAGTCTAGCTAACATTACTGCAATCCTCGATTGACATACGAGGTAATGTTATTTTAACCTAAAGGCTACGAGTGAGTAGATATGGAAATTAACCGGCAACAGTTAACGTTAGTTACACAACAGCACGATCACTGGAATTGGCGCTGCAGGTTGAAGAGGGGCGTGCTTCGTCGCTGCTTCTCCACGACACCTTTCTCTAACCTTCAGGTTATGTCCAGCCTGAACATGTTTCAACATGCTTGTTGTACTTCCCCCCCTTACATGAGAGCGAAGCCTGGCAATAATTGCAGATAGCCGTTTCCTCGTCGTATTTTTTTGTAAAATGAAGCCATGCCTTGAGGCGTTTTTTCCGGTCCATTGTTGTTGCTGCTTTCTGTATCTGCCGGCTAATGACTGAGCTATGTCATTTCCTGGAACGTGCCACAGGGCATTTCCTGTGGGACGGGATTCGTTCCCAGGGATTCGAATAAAGAACCAACTCTTTTTCTTTACTATAGTGGCCTCGATAACATTGAACCGGTTCTCAAAAAGGGATTTGAGTCCATGGAATCGGTTCTTTACTTATCGAACAACCGGGAGAACCGGTTTCGAACATCATCCCTAGTGACGTATATTTTTCGTGGATGCATGTGCGTGTGTAAGCCTGCCGTGCGTCTCTATTCCGTGGCCTTGATGTCGTGCAGTCGCAAGTCCAAAGTCAACAACAACAGGTGTGTGTCCGTGAGAGACAAGAAGGGAGTTTGTTGTGTCTTCGCCGCACTGTCCTTCGGGAGAGTCTCGAAGCCAGGGAAGCAATCCAAGTTAGAATGTTTTGTATGCGAGTGAAAATAAAATGCGCTTTTCACTCTAAATTATCTATGACTGATCCTCAAAAGAAGTGTGAAAATGGAAAAAGATGAAAAAAATATGCAATTTTTTTGTTTTACTGTGGTTTCTGTCGAAGGATAAACATGACACAAACCTTCCTAATTGTTAGAAATCCCACTGTTTATATTCAACATGCTTCACTGATGAGAGTATTTGTTTTGTCCTAATAATATCAGCGATCCTTGAACTCATCGTAGTTTGTTTACATGTACAACTTTTTCCGACGCTGCCACAGAAACGGTGTTTTATACCACTCCTCCTTTGTCTCATTTTGTCCACCAAACGTTTTATGCTGTGCGTGAATGCACAAAGGGTGAGCTTTTTTGATTTTTATGGATTTACTGGAGTGCTTATGAGGCATATTTGGTCAATCCATCGATGCTAAAATGCTATTTAGGCTAGCTGTATGTACATATTGCATCATTATGCCTCATTTGTAGGTATATTTGAGTTCATTTAATTTCCTTTACTTATGAGATACACATCTATCTACCTTTGGCCATTCTGAACCAGTAATTTCCAGAAGTTATCTCATCCTGTGGAAAGCCTCCATTTTACTAATGATTTCTAATGTTGCAAAAATGTGTAGAATAAAAATTTAAATGTCAACAAAGATTTTGCGTCAGCCTTTGATAGTAGGCTAATATAGCTAATATAGACACTTATGTCATGTGTTGCCTTCATTATAACACTTATATAAGGCTTTTAATTTTTTGCGGCTCCAGACAGATTCTTTTTTTGTATTTTTGGTGCAATACGGCTCTTTCAACATTTTGGGTTGGCGACCCCTGGTCTATAGCGCACAATGTATGTATTTGTCGTTTGTTCTGTTTTGTTTTGGACTCCATGTTGAATACAGATAGAATATTTACTTCTTTTTTTTTTTTTAAATATGCACTTAACGTTTAATGAGAAATATTGAATATTTCTCATGTCATAACACAATGCTTACAAATTCATCCTCTCAAGGATTGTTGACGACTATCACCAAAAAGTGCATGCCTATTTTTCTGATTATGTTGGTGGATAATGTTGTATTGATCCAGTCCTATTGTAGTAAATACTACATATTTCCTTGTATGTGTTGTTGTTTGGAGAGTTTACGATCGGTTTTCTTCAGCAGTTCAATGAGCCTGAGGGATGTAACCATGTTTATTTAGAGGAGTAGGGTCCAAACGCATCATTATGTCGGTCGATTATTGACTGCAAGAAAAAGTCAACGTTAATATAATCGAGATATAGCATCCTGCATCGTTTTACAAACATCCGAGCACAAAGCAATAGCTTTATGGAAGATGTGTATCCTGATCACTACAACTGACCACTACATCGCCAAGCTTGTGACAAATGAGCTTTATCCAAGGACTCATTAAACTACATACTATAGTGTTTGTCTGCTTTAACCCATCTCTGCTTGTAAAACACATGCTTAAATGACGGGCATCTCCACAAAGCAGATGTATTTAACAATTAAAACATGTATTATTTCTGTCTTTCCTTTTAACAACACTCAGTAAACATTTGGGAACTGAGGAGACCGATTTTTTAAGCTTTTAAGGTGGAATTATTTCCCATTCTTGCTTGATGTCTGGCTAAATTTGTTCAACAGTCCGGGGTCTCTGTTGTCGTATTTTACGCTTCATACTGCGCCACGCATTTTCAATGGGAGACAGGTCTGGACTACAGGCAGGCCAGTCTAGTACCCGCACTCTTTTACTATGAAGCCATGCTGTTGTAACATGTGCAGAATGTGGCTTGGCAGTGTCTTGCTGAAATAAGCAGGGGCGTCCATGAAAAAGACGTTGCCTGGATGGCAACATATGTTGCGCCAAAACCTGTATGTACCTTTCAGCATTAATGGTGCCTTCACAGATGTGTAAGTTACCCATGCCTTGGGCACTAATACACCCCCATACCATCACAGATGCTGGCTTTTGAACTTTGCGCCTATAACAATCCAGATGGTTCTTTTCCTCTTTGGTCCGGAGGACACGATGTCCACAGTTTCCAAAAACAATTTGAAATGTGGACTCATCAGACCACTGAACACTTTTCCACTTTGCACCAGTCCATCTTAAATGAGTTCAGGCCCAGCGAAGCCGGCAGCGTGTCTGGGTGTTGTTGATAAATGGCTTTTGTTTTGCATAGTAGAGTTTTAACTTGCACTTACAGATGTAGCGATAAACTGTAGTTACTGACAGTGGTTTTCTGAAGTGTTCCTGAGCCCATGTGGTGATATCATTTACACACTGATGTTGGTTTTTGATGCACTACCGCCTGAGGGACCGAAGGTCACGGGCATTCAACGTTGGCTTTCGGCCTTGCCGTTTACGTGCAGTCATTTCTCCCGATTCTCTGAACTTTTTGATAATACTACGGACCATAGATGGGGAAATCCCTAAATTCCTTGCAATAGCTCGTTGAGAAATGTTGTTCTTAAACTGTTCGACAATTTGCTCACTCATTTGTTGACAAAGTGGTGACCCTCGCCCCATCCTTGTTTGTGAATGACTGAGCATTTCATGGAAGCTGCTTTTATACCCAATCATGGCACCCACCTGTTCCCAACTAGCCTGTTCACCTGTGGGATGTTCCAAATAAGTGTTTGATGAGCATTCCTCAACTTTCTTAGTCTTTTTTTGCCACTTGTGCCAGCTTTTTTGAAACATGTCGCAGGCATCAAATTCCAAATGCAAAAAATAACAACTTTTTCCAGTTTGAACATTACTTATCTTGTCTTTGCAGTCTATTCAATTCAATATAGGTTGAAAAGGATTTGCAAATCATTGTATTCTGTTTTTATTTACAACTTACACAACATGCCAACTTCACTGGTTTTGGGTTTTGTATTACACCACAGTATTTGTTGTATGTTAGATTATTATTTTGTGGTGATCGCAACATTCACACAACAAATGTGGTAAACCAAAGTACAACTAAGATGCACATTACAATCAAACAGCTGGTGTGTAATGAGCACAATACTCACAGTTCAAAACATGTTCTAGACCAAAAATCCCTTCATATTCTCTACTGCTCACTAGTGTTACCATATCTGAGCTACTGTGTAGAAATATGGGGAAATAATTACAAAAGTACACTTCATTCATTAACGGTGTTACAAAAAAGATCAGTTAGAATAATACATAATGTTGGATATAGAGAACATACAAACCCTTTATTTATTGAATCAAAAATACTGAAATTCCACGACATAGTGAATTTGCAAACAGCTAAAATTATGCACAAAGCAAACTATAACCTGCTACCCAAGAATATACAACAATTCTTCTCAAAAAAAGAGGAGAAATATAATCTTAGAGAAAAACGTAATTTAAAACATTTGTTTGCACGTACAACACTTAAGACCTTCAGTATATCAGTATGTGGAATTAAATTATGGAATGGATTAAGCAAAGCAATCAAACAATGTACTAATATGATACACTTCAAGAAACTCTTCAAACTTAAAGTGTTTACAAAGTACAAAGAAGAAGAACCATGACAAACATTCTCAATTTATTTCATCCATTCATTCATCCATTCTTAAAGTAATCTTACTTATCTCATCATATGAAATATGACTTACTTCACCAATTATTATTATTAAATTCTTACTATTATTTATTTATTTATTTTTATCGTGATTACTTATGGAGTTTATTGTGAAAAAATTGTGAACAGGAAGTGAACAAAAAGTTTTGCAACTGTTATGTAAAGAAAAGGGGTAGGATTAAATAAGCTCTGCTTCTTCCTACTCCTTTTCGAACATGTTGAAAAGAAACTGGAAATTGTGATGTATCATGTTGTATGCTTGCATGTTCGAAATAAACTCAAACTCAAACTCAAACTCAAACTCAAACTCAAACTTTGTAGGGCTCAACAACAACAAAAAAACACTGGCACATTTAACTTAATGGCAAAGACTGCTTCCTGGCTAAGACAATTCAAACTGAGGCTTAGTAGAGTGTGGTTGACAGATTTTTTTCTGTGCAATCTCTTCCATAACCTGGATCAGGGCATCGGTCGAACCCTGGACAGTCTGGTGGAGGGAACGAGACACAGTGTCCTAGAAATGCTCGATTGGATTTAGTTGTGGGGAACAGGCAGGCCCAGCCATCGTCATGCGGGAGCTCCTGACACACTTCAGCCCAATGAGGCCAAAACTATCACTAATCCATCGCCAAACCGGTCCAGCTGGAGGATATTGAAGGCACAGAAAATGTCTGTCCGTCACATGTGCTCACTGGTTTCGGGCTGGGAGCACAGTCCCCACATGTGGATGTTATTCACCCTCTTTGAGTCTTTTTCTGACAGTTGGAGCAGAAACATGCACATTAGTGGCCAGCTAGAGGTGGTTTTGTCAGGCTCTGGCCGTGCTCCTCCTGTTCTTCCTAGCACAAAAGAGTAGATAGCGGTCCTGTTGGTGAGTCCTCCTTCTTCCCCCTCCATGTCTCATGTTGTACATGTTTAAACTTTACAAGTTCTACACATAAAAGTTGACATATTTTTTTGTTTGTTTTAAGTGCGAATTGAATTTAATTGATAAGTGATTAATCTACAGCATTTTCCGGACCATAGGGCGCACCAGATTATAAAGCGCACTGCCGATTCAGGTCTATTTTCACACAAAAGGCACATTAAAGGAGTCATATTCTTATTATTTCTTTCTAAATGGAAAACACTTCCCTGTGGTCTACATAACATGTAATGGTGGTTCTTTAGTCAAAATGTTGCATAGATTATGTTTTACAGATCATCTTCAAGCCCCTTTCTGACAGTCGCTTCCGGATGCGCCGTTTTGTGGGCGGTCTTATTTACGTGACTCACCTTCGGCAGCGTCTCCTCCCCGTCATCTTTGTTGTAGCGGTGTAGCGTGCAAGGACAGGAGTGGAAAAAGTGTCAAAAGATGGCGCTAACTGTTTTAATGACATTCAGACTTTACTTCAATCAATAAGGGAGCAGCATCTCCTCATCCGTGGCTCACTAGTGCAACAACAACGCTGGAAATGTGTCCCGTGAAAAACCGTCCTACCGGAACTCTCTTGGGTGAATAATGTAAACTCACTACACCGGTATGTTTTAGCGCTTTCATGGCGAGTTTACTGACAGATATAAGTAAAAACTTTACACTACTTTATGTTAGAAATGGCAACAGCGGAGGATGAATGTCCCATAACAACAAGGTAGAGAAAAAGAAGAAGCTTATCGACTACAAAGGCGGACGCGCGCAAATTTTCAGGACTTATGCAGATCCCAAATATAGATCAGCAGGTACCAGATGGTAAGAAAAGTTGGTTTTGCATATAATTTCGAAACAAAATGCCAGACAATATGTCTTACTTTATACACACACCATAATAATACTTGTATGTTGAAGCACAGTAAAGTCCATCAAGCGGTGCGGCTTCATAGTTTACCAAAGTCATACTAAAACATGTTGATGGATTGTTGAGTGCCGTGTGTAATGTTCTATATTTTCAATGGAACATATAACATTTTGGTGTATTTTACTTGAGTCATATTGCAGTCTACACATATCTCTTATATTTGACTGCCATCTACTGGTCACACTTATCATTTCACCATGTACCACATAAAGGAGCTTGGAAATCGGTAAGCACAACCAAATTTATTCCGTACATTAGGCGCACCGGGTTATAAGGCGCACTGTCGAGTTTTGAGAAACTGAAAGGATTTTTAGTGCGCCTTATAGTCCGAAAATTACAGTATTTACATGATAAACAGCCAGAATTCCTTATGCTTGACTTTGGGGTCTTTATGAGTGGCGTTTGCATGTTCACCTCATGCCTTTGTGGGTTTTTCTCTGGGTGACATGTTTCCGCTAAAAAAACATGAAAGGTAAATAATTTCCAGTCAGCTAGAGTTGTCAAAAAGATCAATACCAAGCCGATACCAACACGCAAAAAATACATCCATACCTCCTTTTGTCAGTATCGTCAGTGCTAAATACTGTACAACCCTTTTTCAATTCCCAGCGTGTGAGCGCTGAGTCAGCGCCAAGGCAGACAACCTGCTGTCTAAAAAAAAAAAAGAGCCAGTGTTTCCATATCTTTACTTATTCATGGGAGTCTGTCACAAATGCGGATTTGGCGCTTCCAGTTCGCCCTCGCTCATGAACAAATTATAACAGAAGTGTGGCAATGTAGCAAAACTGTAAGTGTGGCGTAACTAACACACTGAATTCACGCCTGGTTTGCCAGACAATTAAATGTAGTAAAAATTATTTGTGATTCATTTATTTAGCGAGTAGAGGTACCTATTAAAAGTGAAAGAGCGGTGGATTAATTTTTTCCCGGTTATCAAATACAAGCGGTCACGTAAGTATTTATCGCGCGAGTGAGAGCAGGAATCCGCCACCACAAGCCCAGAGAGTGTGCATTACCACAGGGTAGGGTTGTCCCTATACCAATATGTATGTATTTCGATACTTTTCTAAATAAAGGGGACCACTAAAAAAGGCATTATTGGCTTTATTTTAACAAAAAATCGTACGGTACATTAAACATATGTTTCTTATTGCAATCAAAGAACAATTGTATCCTTAAATAAAATAGTGAACATACTAGACAACTTATCTTTTATTAGTAAGTAAACAAACAAAGGCCCCTAATTAGTCTGCTGACGTATGCAGTAACGTATTGTGTCATTTTCCATTTTATTATTTTGTCTAAATTATAAAGGACAAGCTGTAAACATTCATTATTAATCCACTTGTTAATTTACTGTTAATATCTGCTTACTTTCTCTTTAACATGTTCTATCTACACTTCTGTTAAAATGTAATAATCACTTATTCTTCTGTTGTTTGATACTTTACATTAGTTTTGGATGATACCACAAATTTAGGTATCGATCCAATACCAAGCAGCTACAGGATAATAAATTGGTCATATTTAAAGTCCTCATGTGTCCAGGGACATATTTCCTAAATTTATAAACATAAAATGAATTTCAAAAAAAGGGAAAAAGATTTGGTGACAATACATAATATCGATGTAATCGTAGTATTCTCGACTTGATACGCTATTGTACTTGGTATCATTACAGTGGATGTCAAGTGTAGAGCCACCCATGGCATTTCCGGGTCTAAGTTGGCAGTCAAAGTTGACCCAATTCTCGGTTTATTGCCACAACCTTCTACTATCCAGGTGAGAGGCATGCTTTATAATCGAGAATGAGCGGTTACCAACTCAAAGGCGATGCGGCAGCTCACCAGCTGATGATGTCAATATGGCAGCATAAGATAGTTAGCTGTCTGTCTTATAGCTTACTGTATAATAACAACATGGCTAACATTTGGTTAATATGCAGGTCACAAAATGTAAATAGAGTATTTTTGGCAGTTTTTAGATGTTTCTAGAGGGCATTATTCCCTCTAAAAACAGTATTCCCATTAGCTACATTGTTAACCACCTTGTATATGTCGTATTTTATTAATTAGAATGCGTAAAAAAAAACAAACACATGTGTTCTTGTCTCCCATAAGGATTGTAAGTGATAAGCAAAATTCCCTAAAAAGTGATAAGAATGAAATGTCAATCCTAATAATAAGATAGAACACAAAGATGTGTTTAAAAATATATATTTTAGCCTTTTTAATTCCTATATCATTACAAGTTACATGATGACATCACACCACCAACATACTGGAAAAATATTAAGAACAATATTGTTTGTTTTATATACTTTCAGGCTCCACACAACTACTGTTCTTAATAGAATGTAAAATAGTTGACTATTCATGAGCATATCTTATTGTTTGTTTTGATCTACTGGGAAGTTGATATGTTGTTCTTTTTTGAATGCATAATTACCTCTTGGCAGCAAATTATTCCTAAATACTGGACACTGTGAAACAGTTTTCAATAGAGTACTGGATTTAAACATACACATGTTTTGAATAAGTATAGAGAATCATGGAAATTCATAGGCGTTGGTATAGACTCCTACAATTATGGTATCGTGACAACCCTCGGTTTGACTTACACTGCAAAAACTGAAATCTAAGTAAGATGAAATATCTCAAATAAGAGTGATATTGGCTTATTTTCTGTCTGATAAGATAATCCTTCTCACTAAGCAGATTTTATGTTAGAGTGTTTTACTTGTTTTAAGTGTTTTGGTCCTAAATGATCTCAGTAAGATATTACAGCTTGTTGCTGAGATTTTATGACCTATATTGAGTAAAACATGCTTGAAAACTAGAATATCAACTGTTGCAAAGCTGTGTCATCAACACTCACAAGTATAAAACTACTTTTTTAAAGTAATAATTTCTCATTTCAAGCATGAAAAAAATCATGTCTTTGACACAATTGTGTCTCATTAAAAACAGAGGACAGCCAAATGAACTTTGCTGTTTTATTTTCAATGAAACAATAGAAAATACGTACTCATATAGTAGTACAGTTGTTATTAGTGAGAATATACTTATTTTAAGGTATTTTTAGGTTCATTGAGGTTAGCTAATTTTACTTGTTTTGGAAAGTCTTGACAAGCCACATTTTCTTGTTCTATTGGCAGATAATTTTGCTTAGTTCAAATAAAATACCTCTAATTTTTGTATTTTTTTTCCTTGTTTTTGAACACTGACTTTTTGCAGTGTAGGATCTGAATTCGGCCCTTGGTGACTTTACAGTTGACTTACATGAGACCACCTCCATCCTCAGGAGGGTGGTCATTCCACTGTCTTAGACCTGTGCCTGTTCCCATGAAATGTTTCTCTCTTTCAAGTCTTAATCAATTCTTCTTCTTCATTTTGGAAGTGGTTTTTCTCTCTTCCTCCTTCCATCTATCGCAGGGCTGTCAAACATACTGCCCGCGGGCTTGAACAGGTTTTATCCGGCCCGCGGGTTGAGTTCGCTAAGTATAAAAATGAGCCAACATTTTTGAATGACAGAAACAGCTGTTCTAAAAGTGTCCCAGATTCCGATCTAACAGAGGTCTTAACTCATTCTCCTTCTATGCCAAATCAATATGGAATGCACTCCCAACAGGTGTAAAAGAAAGGGCATCTCTATCCTCCTTCAAAACCGCACTAAAAGAACACCTCCAGTCAACTTCAACCCTAAACTAACACCCTCCCCCTTCCACATCCCGCCTTCCCAGATTGTAAATAATCAAATGTAAATAATCAAATGTAGATACATGTTCTTATGCTTTCTGATCTCTCTCTCTATTTCCACTACTTGCTGTACATATCCTACCAAGTCAGACCTACACTATTTCAATGTCCAGTTCTCTGATGATGCAATTGTTGATGACTGAAGTTATGATATCAACCAAACCTAACCCCCCCACCCACCTCCACATCCCACACCCCGGATTGTAAATAATGGAATTAATTCAATGTATATACTCTGATGATTATCTTGTGTGATGACTGTATTATGATGATAGTATATATCTGTATCATGAATCGATTTAAGTGGACCCCGACTTAAACAAGTTGAAAAACTTATTCGGGTGTTACCATTTAGTGGTCAATTGTACGGAATATGTACTGTACTGTGCAATCTACTAATAACAGTTTAAATCAATCAATCAATCAATCAATCCACTAGATGTCGCAATAACAATTCTTTGTATCTTTGTAGATGATGCTACATATGTAAAAAAAACAAACAAACAAAAAAAAACACAAGTTAGTGCACCAGTCGAGGAAAATTAGCAAACTACATAAATAACATCCTGTAATTTGATTTTTATTGATTTATTTAATCTTGATAGATTGAAAATTAACACCGATGAGTTGACTGATGAACATTATCACATAATTTATTCAGAAAGTATAAATAACGACAAATAAAGATAGAATACCATTAATCGCAACATGTAAGTGTAAAAAAACCCAACAACATTATGATTTGTTAATTTTCTCGGAATGTGCTTGTTCTATTTTTAAACAAAGAAAACAATCTGAATTTGTCTTTATATTTAAGTTATCGTGCCGTGATTTTACCAGTCCGGCCCACTTGGGAGTAGATTTTTCTCCATGTAGCCCCCGATCTAAAATGAGTTTGACACCCCTGATCTATTGGCTTCCACTCAAGTCTATTTTGGGGACTATGTAGTCATCCATCCGGCGTTAACTTCTGCTATACTTTTCAGAACTTCCCTCTTGGTTTTTTGCCGTACTTCTTTGTCTATGAAATTGTTATCTCCCTTAAATCCCTACAATTCTTCTTAGGCATCCACTTTTGTTTGTCCTTAGCCACGTCTCAGAGGCAACACAGAACTGCTGCCTTAAATATTTAGATTTTTGTTTCTAACTTAAAATGTATTCTCTTTCATATATCGTACAAGCTGCCAAATGTTGAATTTGCCTTTCCAATTATCATCTGTAGTTCCTCAGAGCTCTTGCCATCCTTTCTCTTTCTCTTGCCACAGTTGGATTAAATGCAGATAACTTTTTTTTTTTTTTTTCAGTTTACTCTTCTTCCTGTAGCTCTGATTACCGTATTCTCCGGACTATAAGGGGCTCTTAAAATCATTTTTTCCCCTCAAAACTCGACAATGCGCCTTATAACCCGGTGCGCCTAATGTACGGAATAATTCTGGTTTTGCTTACCGACCTCGAAGCAACTGTATTTGGTACATGGTGTAATGATAAGTGTGACCACCAAGCAGTCACACTTAACAGATACGTGTAGACTGCAATATGACTCAAGTAAACAACACCAACATTTTATATGTTCCATTGAAAATATAGAACACATATTATCTGGTGTTTTGTTTCGCAATATTATGAAAAAGAAACTTTTCTAACCTTCTGGTATCTGCTGATCTGTATTTGGGATCTGCATAAGTCCTGGAAAATAACGCGCGTCGGCCTTTGTAGTCCGTGCCGACACCGTAGTCGATAAGCTTATTCTTTTTCTCTATCTTCTTGTTATGTGACATTCATCCTCCGTTGTTGCCATTTCTAATATAAAGTAGTGTAAAGTTCTTACTTATATCTGTCAGTAAACTCGCCATGAAAGCACTAAAACATACCGGTGTAGTGAGTTTACATTATTCACCCAAGGAACTTTAGTTATTAGAGAGTTCCGGTCGGACGGTTTTTCACGGGACACATTTCCGGCGTTGTTGTTGTTTCCGGATGAGGAGATGCTGCTCTGTTATTGGTTTAAGTAAAGTCTGAATGTCATTAAAACAGTTAGCTCCATCTTTTGACACTTCTTCCACTCCCGTCCTTGCACGCTACACCGCTGCAACAAAGATGACGGGGAGAAGACGTTGCCGAAGGTGAGCCACGTAAATAAGACCGCCCACAAAACGGCACATCCTGAAGCGACTGTCAGAAAAGGCTTGAAGATGATCTGTAAAACATAATCTATGCAACATTTTAACCAAAGAACCACCATTACATGTTATGTAGACCACAAGGAAGTGTTTTTAATTGAGAGGTTTTTTTTTATCTTTAATGCGCCTTATAATCCGGTGCGCCTTATATATGAAAACAGATAGAAAATAGACCAAATAATCGGCAGTGCGCTTAATACGGTAACTTTGTATTTGCTACAAAGGACAGAATGTTCATCCAGTCATCTCTATTAGCTCTTTCAACTATTTGTATTAATCAAACAAGCAATTTCATTTCTGGGAAAATTGTCTGGTCAAAGGCAAAAATAACTGAACAACATTGCAGAACTGAACCGTACATAAAACATCAGCCTTGCTTAAATAACTGTTTAGCCCTGAATACAAAACAAAGTGTATTTGCTTTTCAGAGTCCTTGCAAGTTCAGAATAACGTGGACCCTATTGAACGAGTATCTACAGATATCAATCTATAAAATGCAGTAGTAGTAAAAACAGTAAAAGGAGTAATCCAGTTGTCGTCTTAACGACGGTTTTATTCACGTCCTTACAGCTACTCCAAGTGCTAACTGCTAGCCTCAGGCACATACACAGAGTGTCGTAACATGAAGACGCGCTGAATCCCGTACATATCACAACACGAAGGGCACAAAACAGCTCCATTTAAAAAAGAGAGGTAAAACAAAAGTAGCGAACAAAAGGAAAAAAATAATAAATAAAAAAATGTGACAACGTCGGACATGCAGAAATGCAGAGCCAGGTTTGTTTAAAGCGAAAGTCACCGCTTCTTCTTCTTCTACTTCCGTTTACCGTATGTATTGCGCATGTCAAAATAAAGTATTCTGATTTAAGGTGTGATGTATGAAAATGCACGTCATAATCGGATCATTTTTTTAGGAATCCATGTACACAGTAACATTTTAATCCGAATTATGATCAGTTTAAATACATTTTGCCCATGTCGACGTGTCTAAAGTAATATTTGAGCTTGATTCAATATTCTAAAATTTGGTTATTTGAACAATTTTTACTTTTACTTTCTGTAAAACCTCATTTGCTCAAAAGCAGAATCAGGGGTACTGGACTTTTGAACTTTAAATTTAAAGTATGTGACCAGACATTGAAAAAAGGAAAAACAAAGCCTGGCCGTGGTCATAAACAGTACTGTAATCAATCATGTTTAATATGTTTGTATTATGTTTTAGTCCCCCTGCTGTAGTTATCTGTTGTTGACTTTTTATCATTGCTCCATTCGTTAAATATGCATTACATATGCAGTTAATAAAGCCCCATCTAAGGACAAGTGCTGCAAATTATCTCACAAGTTAAGCACCATAATGCATTCATGGGACCTCTGCTTTTTCGCTTTGTGTATGTTACTGTGCATGGTCCCTATTAAATAATAATAATAAAAATAAAAAATGAAATGTTCTGCTCTCTTTTAAAGGCATGAAACTATTTTGGATAATATTTCATAAATAGTCACTACTACCAAGGTATGTAAATCTAACGTTTCATAAATCGACATGTTTTATAGTTGTCAATGTATTTTGTGCATCAATTCATTTATACTTGACTCCAGGCACAGGCACAGACATTTTGGGGGCTGATGCTGAAGCCAGAAAAAAAGGGAACCCATCACAATAATAAATGATACAATTAATATGACAAAAATGGCAACAAGATATTTTCAACTTATATATGCGATGCAAATTCACACTATAAAATGTTTTTTTTTTTTTTTTTACTCTTTTTTTTTCACAGAGTTGAAGAATAATAGCATCACGCTAATAATATACCGTGGTTACCGTATTTTTCGGACCATAAGGCACACCAGAATATAAGGCGCGTTGTCAATGAGCAGGTCTATTTTTATACACAAAGCTCACTGGAATACAAGGCGCATTTAAGGGGTCGTATTATGATTTTTTTTTGGTACATTTAAAACACTTCATTGTGGTCTACATAACATGTAATGGTGGTTCTTCAGTCAAAATGTTGCATAGATTACGTTTTATAGACCGTTTTCTAACCGCTTTCTGGCCATCTCTTCAGGATGTGCCATTTTGTGGGCGGCTCTTATTTACGTGGCTCCACTTCGACTGTTTTCTCCCCGTCATCTTTGTTGTAGTTTTTAGAGCTTCCATAGCGAATCTACAGACAGTTATAAGTTAGAACTGTACGCTACTTTGTATTAGAAATGGCAACATTGGAGTATGAATGTCCCACAACAAGTGGATAGAACAAAGAAGGAACTTATTGACAACAGCATGGGCTACAATGGCGGACTCGCGCAAATATTTCATGACTTATGCAGATCTGAAATACACAACAGCGGGTACCAATAGGTAAGCCAAGTTGATTTTGCAGAATAGGTCGAAACAAAATGCCAGATATTATGTCACCTAATAGGTGTAATTTTGGGTCCTTATACACACCATAATGTACCCGAATATTGAAGCACAGTAGCCGTAATGCTCTGACAATCCATCAAGTAGTGTGACTTCGTAGTTTACGAAAATTGTACTAAAACATTTTGACAGATTTTTGAGCGCCGTGTAATGTTCTTTATTCTCAAGTAGTCCCGCCACTTGCCTTGATTTTTACGTCACAAATACTGCAAAGAGCGTAATCTGCATCGGCATCGCATTTGGAAAAGACCAGCCACACAATTTATAGCCTTTTCCATTTGTCATGGTTGGGTTTTTGTCATGAAACATGGATGGGTTGCAAGATCACTAAGAGCATGTCCGCTTCAAAATCGCCTGTTTTCCTCTCAAGTACTAACACGTACTCGTCACTCGGAAGTGCTGTTGTTGTTGTTCACTTTTTATCATTGTGCTAATTCAAACAGACGTGACGTCATGCGCGACCCTGGCACCGAAACATGGCATCGCTGGATCTTACGTGAATTGGTGCCCGGTAGTACCGGCTGGTTTCGGTCGGTGCCAAAAAAGTACCGGATCCGGTGCCCACTCCTAGTGACAAAGCATGATCGTAATGTAAGACATTTTCATTTTGTAAATGCAGTATAGCATAGCACTTTTATTTTGAAGCCGGAAAAGTGTGTGATTGGTTTGACAAAGTACATGTTTTGATGTCGGATCAACTGTTTGCTATTTTAAAAAAAAGTCTCCTTTTGACCTCCTGCCGACCGTCTTTCATTTCTGTTGAACTTTTATGTCACAGTAACAATCTAAATGTTATGTTATCGCTTCCCCTTAACCGTAATCGGAACACTGAAGTGAAGCACCACCCACCTGAACTATGCGCACAGCAGGCGTTCGCTGCAGGGATGTCGCCTCTTCTCACAGCAGAAAATAGCCCCTTGCTTGTCGGGAGAACAACTTGCCATGGCTTTAAAACTGATATTTCCACAAGGAAGACTTTCCTTTGTCCATTTCTGCTTGCTTGTGGCTCATCAGTTGCAATTGAACTAGAGCCAAGTTCATCCCACTACGGCACTCCCTGAGGGTCAAAATGGACACTTGTGGGTTAATTGCTCATTAAAAAAATTAGTACCGTTATTGAATTTTATAGTTAACGGGTTAACGCATTAACTTTGACAGCCCTAATATATAAATATATATATATATATATATATATATATATATATATATATATATATATATATATATATATATATATATATATATATATATATATATATATATACACACGTTAGGTCAGAAAAAACACAAAGCCTGTTTCGCAGGTTTCCCTGCTCGTCAGGGGATTTTATAAAATTTCTGACCTAACGTATATTCCGCTCTACCCCGGTATAGAGCACTGTATAACGGACAAACCACTAAAACCTCGACTAGTCGTGGTCAAAAGTTTACATACACTTGTAAAGAACATAATGTCATGGCTGTCTTGAGTTTCCAATAATTTCTACAACTCTTATTTTTTTGTGATAGAGTGATTGAAGCATGAGTGGATATATATATATATATATATATATATATATATATATATATATATATATATATATATATATATATATATATATATATATATATATATATATATATATATATATATATATATATATATATATATATATATATATATATATATATATATATATATATGTATATATATATATATGTATATATATATATGTGGGAATCTTTGGGCACCTCACGATTCATTCCTTACGATTCAGGAGCTACGATTTAATTAAAATGCATGTTTAATTTATGTATATTGATGCAGTTTTACATTTATTTTTGTTTCACTAAATCAGCGTTTATCACTTGCAACTTTAAAAAACCCAGTGCATTTATAATAAAATACAGTTAAATTAATTCCCACTTTAATTAAATTAATATAAATGTGTGCAAAACTGGAAAATAAGTGCCATATCATAAAGGAGCTGGTCTCTTGGTAAGGTAGTTTGCTGCAGTTTGAACAATTTTAGAACTGTCTGAATTACTTTATTTACAATAAGTAAATCGATTACCCATTATTCACCTTTACTAATCGATTTTATAATTGTCCATGTCCGAACTGCGATGCATCTAAAAATCGATTATTTCCCATATGACCCATTAAAATGTAATTACTATTAACTATCTGTCATTTAGCTGGGGGCACCTCACAACTACCCCTAGGAGTCCCCGCAATGGTTATGTACAGTAAAACTTTTCATGAGCAAATGAGATCAATGTACTGTAACTCACCTTCATGTGTCTTTTTTAAATTATTGTTTGACGTCTTAGATGAAGAGAGCAGTTTTCTCTAAACACATACATTTATCTAAATATGGCCAAGGACACACATTATTGTGGGTTTCCTAGAAGTCGTCCTAATCACTATAGGAAAAATATAATCTGCGGGAGAGAATCCCTCTGCCATTTTTTTTTTATTCGTCAGCTTGAAGCGTCCCTCTGTGTCCGACTCCCTCGTTGTCATGTGACATGAGTTTGTGTCTGTTATAATTTTGCTTCCTGGTTTTGATGACCCGCCTTATCTTGTTTCTATCGATTAAAGGCCTACTGAAATGATTTTTTTTTATTTAAACGGGGATAGCAGATCTATTCTATGTGTCATACTTGATCATTTCGCTATATTGCCATATTTTTGCTGAAAGGATTTAGTATACAAAAACGACGATAAAGATCGCAACTTTTGGTGTCTGACAAAAAAAAGCCTTGCCCCTACCGGAAGGAGCGTGACGTAGTCAGCTGAACATTTCCACAAAGTTCCCTATTGTTTACAGTGATGGCGGCCAGAAGTGAGAGCGATTCGGACCGAGAAAGCGACGATTTCCCCATTAATTTGAGCGAGGATGAAAGATTCGTGGATGAGGAACGTTAGAGTGCAGTTCAAGACATATCTTTTTTCGCTCTGACCGTAACTTAGGTACAAGCTGGCTCATTGGATTCCACACTCCCTCCTTTTTCTATTGTGGATCACGGATTTGTATTTTAAACCACCTCGGATACTATATCTTCTTGAAAATGAGAGTCGAGAACGCGAAATGGACATTCACAGTGACTTTTATTCCCACGACAATACATCGGTGAAACACTTTAGCTACAAGCTAACGTGATAGCATCGTGCTTTAACTGCATATAGAAACAAAAGAAATAAACCCCTGACTGGAAGGATAGATAGAAAATCAACAGTACTATTAAACCGTGGACATGTAAATACACGGTTAATGCTTTCCAGGCTGGCGAAGGTTAACAATGCTGTGCTAACGACGCCAATGAAGCTAACTTAGCAACTGGACCTCACAGAGCTATGCTAAAAACATTAGCTCTCCACCTACGCCAGCCAGCCTTCATCTGCTCATCAACACCCGTGCTCACCTGCGTTCCAGCGATCGACGGTGCGACGAAGGACTTCACCCGATCACAGATGCGGTTGGCGGCCCGGAGACGTAGGAAGTCAAGGTGAGGTCACCGGCTAGCGCGTCTGCTCTCCAACAAAGTCCTCCGGTTGTGTTGCTGCAGTCTTCCGCCGCCGCTAATACACCGATCCCACCTACAACTTTCTTCTTTGCAGCCTTCATTGTTCATTAAACAAATTGCAAAAGATTCACCAACACAGATGTCCAGAATACTGTGGAATTATGAAATGAAAACAGAGCTTTTTGTATAGGATTCTACGGGGTACCAATACTTCCGTTTAACTGACTACGTCACGCGCATACGTCATCATACCGAGACGTTTCAGCCGGATATTTCCCGGGAAATTTAAAATTGCACTTTATAAGTTAACCCGTATTGGCATGTGTTGCAATGTTAAGAGTTCATCATTGATATATAAACTATCAGGCTGCGTGGTCGGTAGTAGTGGGTTTCAGTAGGCCTTTAAGATATCAAAACATATGTGGGTGGGGGTTTGATAACAGAGATTTTTTTTTTTTACACAGGGAAAAAGGTGTTTGAGCACCACTAGGGGTCTATCTGTGCTTGATTTTCTATTAATGTAACTCAAAACAACGTCTGAACTCAGTTTTAATTTTCTTTCCTGTTACTTGAAACAAACAGCATCTGTAAAATCAATAAATGCTCCAATGGCTAATGGGGATCCTTAAAAATATGACACAAAAAAACCTGTTTTCATGAACCCTTTAACCCTGCAGCCTTGAATGAATGTGACTAAAACAGACAATCACTTTAAAAATGTCAATATTTCATTTCGTGGACTTACAGGGTTGTCATATAGGCAACGTTAAAGCACAGCAATGTTTAGCCAGCAGAGAAACGCACTCCAATACAGTAATAGAGGTGGTCACTCAGGTTTTGTTTTTTTTTATCAACTTTTATTATAGTCAAAGCTGATCCATTTAAACATGACTGGAAATGATTTAACACTAACCATACAGCTTGACTCTAAACCAGGGGTCGGCAACCCAAAATGTTGAAAGAGCCATATTGGACCAAAAATACAAAAACAAATCTGTCTGCAACAAATTAAAAGCCATGTTACATACAGACAGTGTGTCATGAGATATACATTGAATTGAGATGACTTAAAGGAAACTAAATGAGCTCAAATATAGCTACAAATGAGGCATAATGATTAGGGTTGGGTATCGTTTGAATTCGAACGATTCCGATTCCGATTCCGATTCTTTGTTTCGATTCCAATTCCTGACGATTCTCGCTTCCGATTCTTTTAAGAGGCAGGGTAAAAAAAAAGTTTAGGATATTTTAAATGAGCTAGCTAACCTACAGTCTTTCTGAATGAAATAGTCTGACATTCTCCATCAATTTTAATTCTATTAACTTTTTATGAACTTTACTATAAATTCCTCACAGGGCTGTTTTCAACTAGAATATAAATATCAAATCTATGAACTTGAATATAAATATTATAAAGTATGAATACATTTTCATAGGGGTACACTTTCCTCAAGAGAGCTTTATTTTTGAAAACCTCATGAAAACACATTTATACATAAGTGTATCATGCTGCAGGAAACCTCATGAAAACACATTTACACACACAAGTGTATGATGCTGCAGGTACCTAAAAATGTTACCGTGCTCCCACTGATGGGCTAACCTGGTGCAGAAAAGCAAATAAACAATAAGAAACAACTTGCAAAACCCAGTCCAGATTAGCAGCAGGTACAGTATAAAATCAGAGACAGTTCTTGTTTAGGAAAATGACCATATCCGCCTTCTCAGGCAGGATGCGTGAGCGTTCTGGACAGATAGTGTCTCCTGCTGTGGAAAATACACGTTCGCTGGGTGTGGAAGAAGCTTGAACGCATAAATAGGAGAAAGCGCGATCTGACAGCAAAGGATAAGTCTTTTGTTGGTTCCACCACCATGCAGCAGGGTCGTCAGACATAAGTATCGGCGGAACGTCCTGGTACATCTGCAGCTCTCTCTCCACTCGTTTCTTGATGGACATGGAGCTCTGTTATTTTGCGGTTATTTCCTTTTTTTTTGTAAAGTAAAGCCACACTTTCGACCGCCGACGCCCGCTATCCATGCTTGAGCTTGACTGACTCGCTCGGCTATGCTAACACTTCCGGCGGTGGGCGCTTCTTCGTTGGTTTTCAGCGGCTTCTTCTTCCGGTTCGGCGGACATATTTTTTTCCGGTCGGCGGACTGGTATCGAAAATAGGAATCGAAATTTAAACTTTTGAACGATTCCGGGAGAATCGGAAAGTTAGTCCCGGTTCCAATCGATACTCGATACCCAGCCCTAATAATGATGCAATATGTACATATAGCTAGCCTAAATAGCATGTTAGCATCGATTAGCTTGTAGTCATGCAGTGACCAAATATGTCTGATTAGCACGCCACACAAGTCAATAACATCAACAAAACTCACCTTTGTGCATTCACGCACAACGTTAAAAGTTTGGTGGACAAAATGAGACAGAAAAAGAAGTGGCATAAAACACGTCCCGGAAAGTCGGAGAAAGTTATACATGTAAACAAACTAAGGTGAGTTCAAGGACCGCCAAAATTAGTAGGACAAAACGGCGCTCGCCAAATACTCGAATCAGTGAAGCATGTTTAATACAAACAAATAATAACAGAAGAAATTAACAAATTAAAAAGATGGTTTGACAAAAACAGACTATCGTTGAATCTTAGTAAAACTAAAATAATGCTATTTGGTAACAGTAGAAGAGAAAGTCAAACACAAATACAAATAGACGGAATAGAAATTGAAAGAGTAAACGAAACCAAATTTCTAGGTATAATGATTGATGATAAATTGAACTGGAAATCTCACGTAAAAAATATACAACATAAAGTTGCAAGAAACACGTCAATAATGAATAAAGCAAAACATGTTCTAGACCAAAAATCCCTTCATATTCTCTACTGCTCACTAGTGTTACCATATCTGAGCTACTGTGTAGAAATATGGGGAAATAATTACAAAAGTACACTTCATTCATTAACGGTGTTACAAAAAAGATCAGTTAGAATAATACATAATGTTGGATATAGAGAACATACAAACCCTTTATTTATTGAATCAAAAATACTGAAATTCCACGACATAGTGAATTTGCAAACAGCTAAAATTATGCACAAAGCAAACTATAACCTGCTACCCAAGAATATACAACAATTCTTCTCAAAAAAAGAGGAGAAATATAATCTTAGAGAAAAACGTAATTTAAAACATTTGTTTGCACGTACAACACTTAAGACCTTCAGTATATCAGTATGGGGAATTCAATTATGGAATGGATTAAGCAAAGCAATCAAACAATGTACTAATATGATACACTCCAAGAAACTCTTCAAACTTAAAGTGTTTACAAAGTACAATGAAGAAGAACCATGACAAACATTCTCAATTTATTTCATCCATCCATTCATTCATTCTTAAAGTAATCTTACTTATCTCATCATATGAAATATGACTTACTTCACCAATTATTATTATTAAATTCTTACTATTATTTATTTATTTATTTTTATTGTAATTACTTATGGAGTTTATTGTGAAAAAATTGTGAACAGGAAGTGAACAAAAAGTTTTGCAACTGTTATGTAAAGAAAAGGGGTAGGATTAAATAAGCTCTGCTTCTTCCTACTCCTTTTCGAACATGTTGAAAAGAAACTGGAAATTGTGATGTATCATGTTGTATGCTTGCATGTTCGAAATAAACTCAAACTCAAACTCAAACTCAACTCAAACTCAAACTCAAACAGTGTGCTTTATAACAATTAGGGAGGTTTGTGTCATGTTTGTCCTCCTACAGAAACCATATTAAAACAAAAAATTATTATATTTTTTCCCCCTCATCTTTTTCAATTTTTCATACATTTTTGAAAAAGCTTCAGAGAGCCACTGGGGCGGCGCTAAATGCGGCTCTAGAGCCGCGGGTTGCTGACCCCTGCTCTAAACAGTTCTTTTTTTTTGTCTCCTTCTAAATTGCATTGCACTCCTGTAAGACTTGTGAAGCCGACAGGATGTTGTGCAGTCAAGTGCAACCACTTATGCTTCAGTTCAGCTCCTGCCGACAGATTATGATCTATTGCTATATTACGATAAAAAGGAGGAGAAAAATAAAACGGTGGAAAAAAAGCAATGCTTCTAAGTTACTAGAGGGATTCCAGAGTGTCTGCTCAGCATTTCCTCCTGCTGTGATTCTCATTGAAACAAGACCAATTAATTAGCATCATACGTTCACATAAATTGTGTTATCCAATAACAATGAGTATGAACTAAAAGTTATAGTACAGTTAGCTTTTGGGATTATCATAGGGGCCACATTTTTGAATTACCGGTAGTAATATCCTGCTGAGTTAAATGTGTAATCACAATCTATTTACAGAGGTATAGTGCCATCATCGTTTTACATGAATTACAAGCAAACACTATATTGCCAAAAGTATTTGGCCACCTGCCTTAACTCACATATGAACTTGAAGTGCCATCCCACTCTTAACCCACAGGGTTCAATATGATGTCGGTCCACCTTTTGCAGCTATTACAGTTTCAACTCTTCTGGGAAGGCTGTCCACAAGGTTGCGGAGTGTGTTTATAGGGATTTTCGACCATTTTTTCAAAAGTACTGATTTTGGTCGAGAAGACCCGGCTCTCAGTCTCTGTTCTAATTCATCCCAAAGGTGTTCTACCGGGTTCAGGTCAGGACTCTGTGCAAGCCAGTCAAGTTCATCCACACCAGACTCTGTCATCCATGTCTTTATGGACCTTGCTTTGTGCACTGGTGCACGGTCATGTTGGAAGAGGAAGTGAGAGTTGGGAGCATGGAATTGTCCAAAATGTTTTGGTATCCTGGAGCATTCAAAGTTCCTTTCACTGGAACTAAGGGGCCAAGCCCAACTCCTGAAAAACAACTCCACGCCATATTTCCACCTCCACCAAATTTCACACTCGACACAATGCAGTCCGAAATGTACCGTTCTCCTGGCAACCTCCAAACTCAGACTCGCCCATCAGATTGCCAGATGGAAAAGTGTGATTCATCACTCCAGAGAAGGCTCTAGAGTCCAGTGGCGAGGTGCTTTACACCACTGCATGGATGATGTATGGCTTAGATAGAGCTGCTCAGCCATGGAAACCCATTCCATTAAGCGCTCTACATACTGTACATGGGCTAATTGGAAGGTCACATGAAGCTCTGTAGCAACTGACTGTGCAGAAAGTCTTTGGACTATGCACTTCGGCATCCACTGACCCCTCTCTGTCAGTTTACGTGGTGTACCACTTGGTGGCTGAGTTGCTGTTGTTCCCAAACTCTTCACTTTTCTTATAATAAAGTCGACTTTGGAATATTTAGGAGCGAGGAAATTTCCCCACAGGATTTGTTGCGCAGGTTCCACGCTGGAAATCACTGAGAGCGGCCCATTCTTTCACAAATGTTTGTAGAAACAGTCCTGCTGAGCATATGTGCAAGTTAAATGTGTGATCACAATCTATTTACAGAGGTGTAGTGCCATCATCGTTGCACATGAATAACGGGCAGATATGTGTAGCCCTAATATTGTGTCAAAAGTCCGGGAAGCTGTGGGTTTAAGCAAGTTACAGTTGAGTTTTTTAAGGATCAATATTTTGCTAAAAGCACCACAGCCGCAAGACAGGCGTTACTTGGTTTTATCCAAGCTCAGAAACACTCGAAAACTGGAAAAAACTCAATGAAGGTGACATAGTGTAGGAGTGCGTGAATAAAATAATGACTAAATATAACATGTGTTACTTTAAAACACTTTATTAATACTTTGGTGCAATAATAATTCAACAATTATTACTGCTTAATAGGGTTGTGCAGTATAGTAAAGCAGTACTTGTTAGAGTAATTATGTGTAAGTTATCACACAAGTCTTATGCTTAAAGTCCGTTGCTATAGTTATTAGCTATTGTGCTCAAGCTGTACTTTTTCTGTCTGTGCAAGGACAAAACTTGTTATCAACTACGGCATATGAGGGGTTGCCTCGTCGCAGATATTTTGATTGTCTAAGCCAGGGGTCACCAACCTTTTTGAAAGCAAGAGCTACTTCTTGGGTACTGATTCATGCGAAGGGCTACCATTTTGATACACACTTAAATAAATTGCCAGAAATAGCCAATTTGCTCAATTTACCTTTTAACTCTATGATATTATTAATAATTAAAGATATTTACACTTAATTGAACAGTTTAAAAGAGGGGAAAACACGAAAAAAAATGACAATTAAATTTTGAAACATAGTTTATCTTCAATTTCGACTCTTTAAAATTCAAAATTCAACCGAAAAAAAGAAGAGAAAAACTAGCTAATTCGAATCTTTTTGAAAAAATAAAAAAAAGAATTTATGGAACATCATTAGTAATTTTTTTTGATTAAGATTAATTTTAGAATTTTGATGACATGTTTTAAATAGGTTAAAAGCCAATCTACACTTTGTTAGAATATATAACAAATTGGACCAAGCTATATTTCTAACAAAGACAAATCATTATTTCTTCTAGATTTTCCAGAACAAACATTTTAAAAGAAATTCAAAAGACTTTTAAATAAGATTTAAATTTGATTCTACAGATTTTCTAGATTTGCCAATAAATTTTTTTTTGAATTTTAATCATAATAAGTTTGAAGAAATATTTCACAAATATTCTCCGTCGAAAAAACACAAGCTAAAATGAAGAATTAAATTAAAATGTATTTATTATTCTTTACAATAAAAAAATGTTTTTACTTGAACATTGATTTAAATTGTCAGGAAAGAAGAGGAAGGAATTTAAAAGGTATATGTGTTTAAAAATCCTAAAATCATTTTTAAGGTTGTATTTTTTCTCTAAAATTGTCTTTCTGAAAGTTATAAGAAGCAAAGTAAAAAAAAATATGAATTTATTTAAACAAGTGAAGACCAAGTCTTTAAAATATTTTCTTGGATTTTCAAATTCTATTTGAGTTTTGTCTTTCTTAGAATTAAAAATGTCGGGCAAAGCGAGACCAGCTTACTAGTAAATAAATACAATTTAAAAAATAGAGGCAGCTCACTGGTAAGTGCTGCTATTTGAGCTATTTTTAGAACAGGCCAGCGGGCTACTCATCTGGTCCTTACGGGCTACCTGGTGCCCGCGGGCACCGCGTTGGTGACCCCTGGTCTAAGCGCACTAACAGCCAAGGACTTCAGGGACCTCAACGAAGATAAGACGACAGCACGCAGACGGAGCAGAGACAAGGCCCCCAGCACATTCCGTCACGCAATGTGCGTACTGGAAGCTGCTTTGCATGAAATGTGTGGCCACTCCTTTTAGAGGCGGCCTAAGTGATGTAGCCAGGGACCTCCCAAATAAATAGAGGAGCACGTGGGACTGTTAGCTCAGAGCGTGGTGGGAGATTGTAACTGAGCGTGCAATCCCAAACGTCTCTCTTCATTGAGCCAAATTGAACTCTGTCTCTGCATGATTCCTTGCTTCTTGTCTGTTTAATAGATGTCATCAGTGTTTAACCTGACAGTACTATTTAATTATAAAATTAGTATACTGTTCTTTTTTTATGGATATGATGGTGCACCGTGGTGACATTGCTGGTAATACACACAGAGCACTTACACGCAGAAACGGCGTGACGACAGAAGAAGGAGAATGGACATGTTTTGGCCTAAAAACTAACGATAAGGGTGAAGCTATAAACACTGTAGCGCCATTCTGTAAGCGGTACTTTAAAATATAGCTAGTGAACGACAAACGTGCTCAGAGGAGATAATGTTTGAAGAAAGGTGACCGGTTTTTACAAAAATATTGTTTTGAAGGGGGGATTGCAAACTTCCTGTTGATTTTTGCTGAAGGATGTCAATGAATGAAATGTAGAGGTTTTTGTTTCATGCCTCAAAGACATTCCTACCGGAAGTTACACGCAGTTTTGTCTGTGTTTTCCTCTGAGGAGCAGTTTTGTCTGTGTTGTATTCCTAGGGGGCGCTAGAGCACAATTTTGAGTTTTGGGGTTCGGTTTTTTTCATTAGATCGCAATTTACAACACTCCTGGTGTGTGTGTAAAGTTTAGTGAGTTTTGAAGTATTTTAAGGGGGTCAAATTACAGCTCAAAGAGGCAAAAATGAGTGTTTTTAGTAAAAATGTTGTCTTGAAGGGGGAATTGCCAACATCCTGTTGATTTTTGCCCGAGGAAATTCATTAATGAAATGTAGGTCTAAGTGAGACCTACATAGAGGTTTTTGTTTCATGCCTCTAAGACATTCCTACCGGAAGTTACAAGCAGTTTTGTCTGTGTTTTCCTCCGAGGAGCAGTTTTGTCTGTGTTGTATTCCTAGGGGGCGCTAGAGCACAATTTTGAGTTTTGGGGTTCGGTTTTTTTCATTAGATCGCAATTTCCAACACTCCTGGTGTGTGTGTAAAGTTTAGTGAGTTTTGAAGTATTTTAAGGGGGTCAAATTACAGCTCAAAGAGGCAAAAATGAGTGTTTTTAGTAAAAATGTTGTCTTGAAGGGGGAATTGCCAACTTCCTGTTGATTTTGGCCCGAGGAAATTCATTAATGAAATGTAGGTCTAAGTGAGACCTACATAGAGGTTTTTGTTTCATGTCTTTACGACATTCGTACTGGGAGTTAGAGGCAGTTTTCTTCCTAGGAGGTGCTAGAGCGCAATTTTGAGTTTTGGGGTTTGGTATTTTGACTAAAGAGTTTTGTTCGCCATTACTGATGTGTGTGTCAAATTTGGTGAGTTTTGAAGCATGTTAAGGGGGTCGAATTACAGCGCAAAGCTGCGGAAGAATAATAATAAAGAAACAATAAAACGTTACAATAACAATAGGGTCCTTCTGTCCCATTGTAAAAGGACTCCCGTTGGGATTCCTTTTACAATGGCCCATGCGGGCCCTAATAAACGCCTACAATATGATATATTATCACGTCAAAATCTGCTTCCGCATCTGTTTCTGACACACGCGTTTCGGGCTGACTGCTCTGAAAACAAATCCCGCTCACTCTGGTTTGTTCCTGGTCCGAGCTGCTTTGATGTAGATTACCGTAATAACTCGTATAGCTCCCAAAAGCGCAGATTTTGACCATTGAAGTACTTTCTATAGATCAAGACTTATGGTCATTTAAAAACAGCACTGCGCATCATAATGGCGGCTACAGTTTTGATGTTAAAGGTCTAAAAAAAATTATGTAGAACGTCCGGGGGGCCGGATTGAAAATCTTAACGGGCCGCATGTGGCCCGCGGGCCGTATTTTGCCCAGGTCTGATATATAGCATATCAGGACCAGGGCCTCAAAAACATAGAATTAGGTGAGCAAAAATAATTTACATAATTTTATCCACACCGTAAATGCGAGGAAAATGGGTTCTAATTCACACCAAGTTGAGGCGGCACACAGATTACTCCAAAAAAATATCGATTAAATTTGAGGAGCAAAAAATACTTCAAGTAAAACTTGTAAGAGAAATTTCGTCCACCTTTTTATGTGTGCTTCTGAGTCAGTATGGATGTGCAGGACAAGTGAAGAATAACACATTCTGTTGTCATGGCAACAACACTTCACGGACCTTCCTTTCATTATCTCCATCACGTCGTAAACACACGGTTGTTACCAGGTACTGTCAGCGTTGTTACAGCTAAATGATGAGGTTTCTTCTCTTTGACCGAATGTTGCCAGGACTCATTCATGGCCAATAATTTGGGGGGGAAAGAAACAACGGATCTAATTATCTGCCTGCGACTGCTGGATATCAAAGAGTGACATGAACCGCAGGCAGCAGCTGCAGTGCAGAGACATGATAACTTAACAAGGCCAGGAACTAAGGGGATATAAGAAAGAGTTTTGTATTAAAAAAAAAAAAATGAACTGTGTACTTTTAACATTGCAAATATATACTATATATTCTAAAACTAGTGCATCAGCCTATGTAATCGCCCTGAGAAGGGAGATGTTTGAGTATACAGATACTTCGTTCTGCTAAAGTCTGTAATGACTGCAGGGTAATAAATTGAATACAAAACATGTGCAATTAGTTGGCATCATATGTATGTTCACTGTACTGCAACAAATATTCATAAAATGCACTCCAGTGTAGCGTTGTACTAGTATAGTACCGCGATACTAATGAATCATATTCGGTACAATACCTCCTCTAAAAAATACCGGTCCCTCGCCCCCCCCCCCATCGTCGTCCCGTCATGACATTGCTGGTTTTGCGAGCAGAGGAGCATGTTCGGCAGCGCACAATCACGGAGTACTTACAAGCAGACAATGTGTGTGGACAGAAAAGGGAGGATGGACGCATTTTTGGCTTAAAAACTAACGATAAGTTGTGAGTTCAAACCTCCGGCCGAGTCATACCGAAGACTATAAAAATGGGACCCATTACCTCCCTGCTTGGCACTCGTCACTGATTTTGGGTTTTGTATCTCGAAACCTTCATTAGGTAAACCCTTTTTAAAGATAAACATTTTATAAACTCTGCAGCACTCTAAGTGTGAACAATGTTTAACCATCTTCACAGTAGCGCTGTTAAAATTTGAACAAAACAGTATTTGACACTTTTGGGATGCCTTGTTACATGGTGCTCAGTAGGAAACAGTATGCTGTCACTCAAAGGGCCCTTTACCAGAAATGTATTCAACATTTTGCAGATTGTCGACCTTTAATGAATAGTTACTTTTAGTGCAAGCGTGGCTGCAGACTGCTGACAGATATTTAGGTTGCATAGCAGTTAAATAAAGCAATTGCACTGTCATTTAAATGGGATCATGTTGAGGTGAGCGCCGTCTTGCACAGAGTGTTATTCTACACAAAGGCTGCAGACATGCCAAGGCTGAGCATTGTTTACCCCAAAGTGCAGGAGAATTTGGAGGGTGTCATTTCAAACTGTTGCTTTTCACTCAAAGTACTGTAGTTATCAATTTAAGTGGACCCTGACTTAAACAATTGAAAAACGTATTCGGGTGTTACCATTTAGTGGTCAATTGTACGAAATATGTACTTCACTGTGCAACCTACTAATAAAAGTCTCAATGAATCAATCAATCAAAGTTTTTAGTTTAAACCTATCCATGTATTGATTGGCCAATCTATCTTTTAAAGGAAAACTGAACTTTTTTTTGTTTTGTTTTTCCCATCATCCACAATTCTAACAACGCTACCTATAATATATTAGGATAACAGTTACAAATATGCATGAGAACACTCCCTCAGACATCACACACGGGACGGATTAGTAAGTATAAAATAGTTTTAGTTATATTGTAAAACCTATACAAACGTTGCTTTAACCCTTGTGTAATGTTCATATTGTTGTTACTCAGCCAGCGTTTGTGGGTCTGATGGACCCGTTGCATTTTGTGGCTTTTAATGCCTCACAATCAAACACTTTTATGTTAAAATACTGAACAGGTGTTTATTGGAATAAGGTAATAAACACCTGTTCAGTATTTTAACATAAAAGTGTTTGAATGTGAGGCATTAAAAGCCACAAAATGCAACGGGTCCATCAGACCCACAAACGCTGGCTGAGTAACAACAATATGAAGGTTGCACGGAAACTTTCTCTGCCAGTTTCTGCATCCCACAGGGATTCTTCTTTTGGTGTTTCTGCACCTGCGGTTCCCACACAAGGTTGCAACATTGTTTGTCAACACTGTCTGCTCTCATTTTCTCGCACATTTGACCCTCTGATGTTCTGTGTACCTACACTATGTCCTCCTGTCTAGGCCTGCTGTGTATGTGTGTGTGTGTGTAGGTGGGTGGGTGGATGTGTGTGGTACACAGAACATCAATTTCCACACTTCTATTAGCCCCGGGTCCAGTGGACCTGGGCATCTTATATGTAATAGAAATGTTTAGGGGGGGGGGGGGTTGGTGTATGGTGTGTGGTCATTAAATATGTATTCTGATATATGTTCTTCACAGAAAATGTCAGTGAGTCTCAGTTTGAAAAATTAATTAATTGTATCATTTTTCTTTTAATAAAAAATGAAAACGGGTCCCACAGACCCGAACACCACACAAGGGTTAAGTGATGAATGATAAATCCATACAAGTAGAAGCGCTATGGACAACTAGAAGACGGAATGGCAATTGTACTTCCGGTTGAAAGCTCTAAAGCAGGGATGAGTTTGCCAAGTTTAAAAATTAGCAAAAAATTTTGGATAAAAGAAACTGCTGTTCTAAATGTGTCCACTGGGATGTCGCAATGGCAATTCTTTGAATCTCCTGCAGCGAGAGCGCACATGACTTCTAAGAAGGCGGAGCTATGTGCCATATTAAGATAGAGACAACATTTCCGTGTTTGGACACTACGTACTTACAATGCTTATTATTGATAGTAATGATACAAAATGTGGATTGTTACATTATTGTAACCTGTGACATTTCTACCCAAATAAATGCTTTTGATAATCTGTACATTTTGCGTTGCACTTATAACTGACGACACATTTTCTCGACGCACATAAATATGCAGAAATAATACGTATCCCCTTCTAACTGCCATCCATCCATTTTCTACCGCTTGTCTCTTTCGGGGTCGCGGGGTGAGCTGGAGCCTATCTCAGCTGCATTCAGGCGGAAGGCGAGGTAAACCCTGGACAAGTCGCCACCTCATCACAGGGCCAACACAGCTAGACAGACAACATTCACACTCACATTCACACACTAGGGCCAAATTAGTGTTGCCAATCAACCTATCCCCAGGTGCGTGTCTTTGGAGGTGGGAGGAAGCCGGAGTACCCGGAGCGAACCCACGCAGTCACGGGGAGAACATGCAAACTCCACACAGAAAGATCCCGAGCGCAGGATCGAACCCAGGACGTTCGTATTGTGAGGCAGACACACTAACCCCTGTCTCACCGTGCTGCCCCCCTTCTAACTTAATGTTTGATTAATGAAATTAGTCCAAATTCACAGGTTTTGTTGTAGATAATGCTAGATATGTACAGAACAAACCACATGGTGTTAATACATCAGTTGAGGAAAACGGGTAAATTATAGAGATGTCCGATAAATGCTTTAAAATGTAATTACGGAAATTATCGGTATCTTTTTTTTTATTATTGGTATCATTTTTTGTGTGTTTTTTTTTTCAATTTATTTATTAAATCAACATAAAAAACACAAGATACACTTACAATTAGTACACCAACCCAAAAAACCTCCCTCCCCCTTTTACACTCATTCACACAAAAGGGTTGTTTCTTTCTGTTATTAATATTCTGGTTCCTACATTATATATCAATATATATCAATACAGTCTGCAAGGGATACAGTCCGTAAGCACACATGATTGTGCGTGCTGCTGGTCCACTAATAGTACTAACCTTTAACAGTTAATTTTACTCATTTTCATTAATTACTAGTTTCTATGTAACTGTTTTTATATTGTTTTACTTTCTTTTTTATTCAAGAAAATGTTTTTAATTTATTTATCTTATTTTATTTTATGATTTTTTTTTTTTAAAGGACCTTATCTTCACCATACCTGGTTGTCCAAATTAGGCATAATAATGTGTTAATTCCACGACTGTATATATCAGTATCGGTTGATATTGGTATCGGTAATTAAGAGTTGGACAATATCGGAATATCGGATATCGTCAAAAAGTAAATTACATTAACAACATCCTGTAACTAGGTTTTTGGTATTATTATTAATTTTACCCTCTGATAGATAAAAAAAAAATCCACCTATAGGATGTCGTTGTGGCTTGTGCAGCTTCCGCATTACTGAAGACGTCGCACTTCTTAGCCTGTCGATCTCACGATCCACTCTTCCCTCACTTGTGAACAAGACTCCGAGGTACATGAACTCCTCCACTTGGGGCAGGGTCTCCTCCCCAACCCGGAAATGGCACTCCACCCTTTTCCGGGCGAGAACCATGGACTCGGACTTTATAATAATAATAATGAGGTTGCAAAGGTAAAATTCCTTTTCAAATTTGTTCTCATACAGTGTAAATCCAAATAGCACATCTTTGAAACAAAGCACCAATTTGTCATGAATATTGTCCAGGATGAAAGGACAGATGCCCCGCCATAGTGATCGAGTGCTTTCACAAGTCCAAAACAGGTGGTAAACAGTCTCTGGATGCATGTTACGTAAGGTGCAGGTAACATCAATGTCCTTCTTGTATTTAACCATCACAGTCTTTACAGGGTAATAACCATGAATGATTTCTAAATAAATCTCTTTGACTTTGTTGTCGTTGTGGCTTGTGCAGCCCTTTGAGACACTCGTGATTTAGGGCTATATAAGTAAACATTGATTGATTGATTGATTGGTATTTGACTGATGAACATTATCACATCACTTATTCAGAAAGTATAAATAACGACAAATGACGATAGAATACTATTAACCGCAACACTTAAGTGTAAAAAAAACATGATTTGTACATTTTCAGTATGTGCTTGGTCTGTTTTTAAACAAAGAAAACAATCTGAAGTTCTCTTTGTTTTTAAGTTATCATGCCATGATTTTACCAGTCCGGCCCACTTGGAAATATATGTTCCTGCGTGTGGCCCCTGAGCTAAAATGAGTTTTACACTTCTGCTCTAAAGTAAACAGAAGAACACTGAAGCACCTGACCAAAAGATGGCGCCATATCACAAACAATAAAGCACCATTTCAGTGTCTTTGCTTTGTTTTTGAAAACTATTTGCATTATGGCCGTCAGCGAAAAAAACCCAACATAAGTTAGCCACACCATTTCAAAGCGTAGAAAAAAAAGTAGTGGCTTATGGTCCGGATCTTACGGTACGTTATGTGTGTGTCTACGCATAGTACTGGGCGGGCACGATAACCAGGAAATGGAGGTGGACAAAATAGAAACTACATATCACACAGACGGAAAAGCAAGCCCAAATAAGCAACCAGGGGTTGAAAAACAAGCCCCCTCAAAAAAACGCACCCTACAACTAACTAAATTTGCAAACGACTTTGAAAACAAACCAAAGCCCATAGTCGCTTGTAATAAGCAGACCTCGGTATACAATGCTGTTCAGTATACACAAATAAAGGGCTGAGTCAACCATCGTCATTTTGCCGAAATTACAATACAACTTTTGTACAAGTGCAAATCTTTCTTTCAATGGCTAACAAACTAAATAAATACATGCTTGATGAAAGGTTCAAGGAACTCAAGGTTCCGAGACTTTTGGTTCAATAGAGGCTTTTGTTTGCTATTACAACAAAGAACATTGAAGCAAACTGAAGTGCCTCTTTCGGGCTCAAGAGCCCAACAATACGTTGAGTCTGAATGAAAAATGTTCTGCATTCGATGTCTGTTTTTATATACTGAAGACTGTCGAAAAGAAGAGTTTGAGTCCTCACTGAGAATGAACCCTCAAAGCCAACAGTAGAATTACGATTTAGTTATAGGATCTCTTAAAACTCTGCAAGCTCCTCATACTCATGAGAGTTTCTGCATCAAGAATAGTGATTTTGTGTGTGTGTGTGTGTGTGTGTGTGTGTGTGTGTGTGTGTGTGTGTGTGTGTGTGTGTGTGTGTATATGTGTGTGTGTGTGTGTGTGCAGTTTGTACTGCAGTGACTATTTCCATTGCTTAACCAGTTCCAGTTGTTCAGATGAACTGATGCTGTCACGATGGTAACACGTTGGTCCTTTCTGAAATAGTATTGACGCATTAGTAGAGCCTATTAATACTTAAACGGGAACTGCTTGACGGTGTGCATGGTGTTCCTGGGATTAAAGGCCTCGCTTTCTGTCTCGCCTCTTGGTGAGGGCGGTCGCATTTTTCTCCGTTCCCTCCTTCCCTGCTTGCTTTCTGTGTTCTTGTCTTTAACTGAACTTTTTTGAAGCCTCTTTTCTTACGCTTTCCTCAAATCTAAAACATCAAAATGAATATGATCAGCTGGACTCTCGACGCAATTGACACAGTCTTTTCGACAAGGAAAAGAGGTTCGGGGGAGCCTGGCTGCCCTGATGGAACCATTGCTGCGGGGTACGTGAGAGATTCCTGGAATAATTGGAGACTCATGTGCCTCTCAGTCCTTTCCATCGAGGGCGTGGAAGACATCTACCTATTTGGAACCGTGATCGCAGGGCACCTGCTGATTGGGCTGGGCATTGCTGTGCTGTATCGTCAAATTCGGAAGACGATGGCAGTCACTCAAGGGGCCCAAAGGCTGTTCAACGCAATGGAAGGATTGGGTCGGGCTGTTGGAACACAGACTGGAGCGATTTCTGAGTTGAATCGCAAAATGGATATCATCTTGGAGAAGTTTGCCGAGAAAGAATATTTAAATTGGAATTGAGAGAGCCAGCACGGACACAGAGCAGGAATGTCATTGTTTAGACTGCTCGAAGAAAAACAACATCTTAATCTACGATTTGACTCCCTCGAATGGCCTTGATGCTATCAGGAACAGGCTGTTCTGAAGACCTCCCCCGAGGACTCCTCAAAGATGGACGCTTCTGACCTTCCTTTTTTTTCCAAAAAGCACCTGGTGTCGAACTTTTGAGATCGGCCCCAGTCCACAAAGACATTTCAACATCTCACCCAAGTTAATTGGGCATACATGCAAGCACACGCCCCTCCCCAAATCAACGCCTTCACCACTGCTTAATTCCTCCGGGGTTGTGGGGGCTGAGTAGCGCTTTATAGCGGCAGCCGGCCTCCAGGGTCCCAACTACCCCCTCCTCTGTTGCGAGTTGTTGTGATTACATGTACCATGTTTATGTGTGCCATGCTATGTGAGTTTTTTTCCTCTGACTCAGTCTGGACCCCTCCTGAGGGTCCAGCCTTGGACTGATATTTGTTTTACTCTTCCCCCTTTCCCAATGTCACCTTTTCCCCACCTTTTTAAGGATAAGAATGGACAATAATAAAGCTGCTGCTGTCTCCCTTTTCTCCTCCAAACATATTGCTGGGTATTGTGGCCAAACAGCTCAATTTTTGTTTCATCTGACCACAGAAATTATCTTTGTCTATGTGATGTCAGATCACATTTTCTTAAAAAGGGGCATTTTTTTCCTGCTATAAGGGATTCTTCACGCAAAACTGCAAACATAAAAAGGTGTTTTTACTAAACTTTACAATAAATGTACAATGTTCATTGTTCACAGACAACACTTTAAAAGACCAGATATGATACTTATCAGATTACTGCAGGGATATGAGAATAATAAAAACATAACATAACCATTAATATTTGTCAATTAAACTGTTTTACAGTCGTGGTCAAAAGTTTACAGACACTTGTAAAGAACATAATGTCATGGCTGTCTTGAGTTTCCAATACTGTCTACAATTCTTATTTTTTTGTGATAGAGTGATTGGAGCACATACTTGTGGTCACAAAAAACTTTCATGAAGTTTGGTTCTTTTATGAATTTATTATGGGTCTACTGAAAATGTGACCAAATCTGCCGGGTCAAAAGTATACATACAGCAATGTTAATATTTGGTTACATGTCCCTTGGCAAGTTTCACCGCAATAAGGCACTTTTGGTAGCCATCCACAAGCTTCTGGCAAGCTTCTGGTTGAATTTTTGACCACTCCTCTTGACAAAATTGGTGCAGTTCAGCTAAATTTGTTGGTTTTTTGACATGGACTTGTTTCTTCAGCATTGTCCACACGTTTAAGTCAGGAATTTGGGAAGGTCATTCTAAAACCTTCATCCGTTCCTTTACCACTTTTGACGTGTGTTTGGGGTTGTCCTGTTGGAACACCCAACTGCGCCCAAGACCCAACCTCCGGCCTGATGATTTTAGGTTGTCCTGAAGAATTTGGAGATAAACTCCTTTTTCATTGTCCCAAATAAGAGTTGTATACATTATTGGAAACTCAAGACAGCCATGAGATTATGTTCTTTACAAGTGTATATAAACTTTTCATCGGGACGGTATGTGTTTTCTGTTTGACTAAAAATGCTGATCTGAATATCTACAAAATTATAATCGCAGAAACCTTTTTACACTACGACTTTCCAGTTTCTGCACTGTAGAATCTACGGCCTGTGTAATGTTTTTGCTACATGTGTGACATCATTATTCTTGATAACCGGACTAGAAATAGAGAAACATCCTATTGAGAGAAGCTGCAGTACTCTGAGGCACCACAATGTGAGTCACTATGAAGCGGGGGTGTATGTGCGCTAGCAGGTGTATGTCGCTAACGGGTCTCACCCATTTGTTTTGGGGTGTTTTAGCCAGATGAAACAATGTTATGTAAATTAAACTTTTCTTACCTGTTGGTACCTGTTTTTTTCTGTATTTGGGATCTGTATAAGTCCAGAAAAAAAGTGAAATCAAACCCTGGAGGCATTGTGGAGATATATTAATAAAACAATCTTGCTTTTATTCATACTTTCTCCAAATGATTCGTTTGGAATTTGCCCAATGTGTGACGTTTTGCCGTTGGTGATGTTAGCGGATTATCCATATATGGTAGAGATTTAGCCGAGGAGCTTTGTGCGAGGTCGCCATTGTGGTCAATAGGATCCTTCTTTTTCTCCATCCTCTTGTTGTGGGGCAGACTGGCTCGTACATGCACATTCATCCTCCACTGTTGCCATTTCTAATACAAAGTAGCGCATAGTTGTAACGTATATCTGTCAGTCAACTCCAAATTGAAGCGCCAAAAACTACAACGTGGATGATGAGGAAAAGACGCTGTCGAAGTGGAGGCACGTAAATAAGACCGCCCACAAAACGGCGCATTCTGACGAGACAGTCAGAAAGCGGCTTGAAGATGATCTGTAAAACATAATCTATGCAACATGTTGACCAAAGAACCACCAATACATGTTATGTAGATCACAAAGAAGTGTTTTAAATGTAGTATTTATATGAATCATGTAATGCTCTGCTAAATGAATGAATGAATGGCTGCCAATATGGATGATTTTATATCCAAGATGCAAAAAAAAAAGGTGAGACCCCAAATGTTTTTTTTTTAATTTAATAAAAGCAAATATATGAGACCAATAAGTATTATGAATGTGAATTACTCCCTTATTGTATATGATTTAATGAGTAAGGGTAAGAGCATATCAATTTACTAAAAAACAAAAAACCTCCAAAGGCATCGATGCCTCCCCTGGCATGAAGGTCACCGCACGTCAATGAATTACCGTGATAATATTCTAATCTTTGACCCTTCTGGCATTTACATCTCTCTAAAGGAGCCAGAAAACAAGCAGAAATTTTGAGGTTATACGAGGGTATAAAATAACTAATTATTTAAATTTCATGATAAGACTTAATGATGGAAAACCTTCAAAAAGTATTTTATACAATATGATTTGCATGAGTGGAAAGGACAGAATAAAAAAAAAAAGATAATTATACACACACACAAATAAATATATGTATATATATATATATATATATTATATACATACATACATACATACATACATATATATGCAAACATATATACATACTTGTATATATATATATATATATATATATATATATATATATATATATATATATATATATATATATATATATATATATATATATATATATATATATATATATATATATATATATACATACTTTTATTAATATATAAATATATGTATATATATATATATATATATTATATACATATATACATACATACATACATATATATGCAAACATATATACATACTTGTATATATATATATATATATATATATATATATATATATATATATATATATATATACATGCAAACATATATACATACTTGTATTTATATATATATATATATATATATATATATATATATATATATATATACATACTTTTATTAATATATATATATATATCATATGTATATACATACTTATATACATATGTATGTGTATATATATATATATATATATATATATATATATATATATATATATATATATATATATATATATATATATATATATATATATATATATATATATATATATATATATATATATATATATATAAACACGTAGCTTAAAATTGGTTTTATGTGTTGGAAGGTTACTGCTTTTACACTAGACCGGTGTTTGGACAGTTTGACAGATGTTCTCTTTTCAAATACACTTTGTGTCAAGGTGATTCTATATTTATTATTACCCACTGTTCTTGAACTCCTAACACAACTGAAAGGGAGGCAGTGGGACTACAATTGGATGTAATCCAAAAACACACTTTATTTAGTAATAGTTGTGTGTCACTTCCAGGGTGTTTGAAAAGAAATAGGATATATATATATATATATATATATATATATATATACATATATATATATATATATATATATACATATATATATATATATATATATATATATATATATATATATATATATATATATATATATATATATATATATATATATATATATATATATATATATATATTTTTTTTTTTGGGTGCTTGTGTGCGTGTGTGTGGAGGGGGTAACCTTGACAAGGTCAAAAATGAAGGGTCTCGGTTTTGGACAGTTTAATACAGGCAATATTACTTAAGCATTGTGCAGTGTTGTATATGTAGAGTCTACGGGAAAACAATAAAAAAACAGTGTTTAAATAATTCCCTAAATGTGTCATTAATTGATTATAATTTAATTACATCCATCCATCCAAACGTGTTATTAAATTTGTCATAAATTGAATGTACCATATTTTCCGGACTATAGGACGCATTGGATTAGAAGGCGCACTGCCGATGAATGGTCTATTTTCTACCTGTTTTTATATATAAGGAGTCATATTATTTTTATTTTTTTTTCTAAATGTAAAACACTTCCTTGTGGTCTACATAACATGTAATGGTGGTTCTTTGGTCAAAATGTTGCATAGATTATGTTTTACAGATCATCTTCAAGCCGCTTTCTGACAGTCGCTTTCGGATGCGCCGTTTTGTGGGCGGTCATATTTACGTGACTCACTTTCGGCAGCGTCTTCTCCCCGTCATCTTTGTTGTAGCGGTGTAGCGTGCAAGGACGGGAGTGGAAGAAGTTTTCAAAAGATGGAGCTAACTGTTTTAATGACATTCAGACTTTACTTCAATCATTAACAGAGCAGCTTCTCCTCATCCGGAAACAACAACAAGGCCGGAAATGTGTCCCGTGAAAAACTGTCCGACCGGAACTCTCTAATAACTATAGTTCCTCGGGTGAATAATGTAAACTCACTATACCGGTATGTTTTAGCGCTTTCATGGTGAGTTTACTGACAGATATAAGTAAGAACTTTACACTACTTTATATTAGAAATGGCAACGGCGGAGGATGAATGTCACATAACAAGAAGATAGAGAAAAAGAAGAAGCTTATCGACTACTATCGGCACGGACGACAAAGGCGGACTGGCGCAATTTGTCAGGATTTCTACAGATCTCAAATCAGCAGGTACCAGAAGGTAAGAACAATTTGCCAGATAATATGTCTTACCTTATACACACACTATAATAATACTCTAATGTTTAATGCGCCGACAATACATCAAGCGGTGCGGCTTCATAGCTTACCAAAGTCGTACTAAAACATTTTGATAGATTTTTGAGCGCCGTGTGTAATGTTCTATATTTTCAATGGAACATATAAAATGTTGGTATTGTTTATTTGAGTCATTTTGCCATCATATTGTAGTCTACAGGTATCTCTTATTTTTGACTGCCATCTACTTGTCACACTTATCATTACACCTTGTACCAAATAAAATTGTTTCGAGGTCGGTAAGCAAAACCAGAATTATTCCGTACATTAGGGGCACCGGGCTATAAGGCGCATTGTCGAGTTTTGAGGAAAAAAAAGGGTTTTAATTGCGCCTTATTGTCTGTAAAATACGGTACGACTATTAATTTAGTTACTTATTTCAATATTTTACTATTTACTATCTAACACATTAATAATTAATATTTTATTAAATTATTTAAAGGACGTGTGTGTCAGCCCTTCATGAATGTATTTTATCTGTCATTCTCAGACGTCAACATCAGTAGGCGGGTCCTGACATCCCATTGGTTCCAGGCTCCACACCATAGTAATCATTGGGCTAGATTCGTGTGAGCTCCGAACCACTGGCTTTGATGGTTGAGTTTGACGGATAAAACACATTCAATTTAAAACATGTGTAAAATAATAAAATCAATTTAATGATTAATCAAATATTGAACTATTAATTAAATGATTTCATCATTCAAATTCCTTTATGTTTAATAAATCTGACACACTTTTATATTTAATTCCAATTATAATTAATTAATGATACACTCAAGTAATCATTTATTCCTTTTAGTCCGTCCCATTTGACCCTCCATAGCGTAGGTCTGCACTGCATGTGTATTTCTTAATCATATAGCGCTCCAATTGTCACATGACCCATGTCCCATTTTGGCAGGAGAAGCAGATGCTAAAATGAACGTTAAAAAAGAGCTGCAACCTGCCACCATAGCCCCCACTCCCTCCCCTCTGTTGCAAGTCTCGAAATGTATGTTTTAATACGTATATGTGCTTTGCTATGGAGGTTTTTTCCCACTCCAGACTGGGCCCTCTTTGGAGCCAAGTCTAGATTGTATTTTTTTACTCATCCTCCCCCAGCGTTTACCTTTTCCCCATCTTTTACGGGGCGCCTTGTGCATATGAACCATTATTTAGTTGCTTATTAACATGCAAATTAGTAACATATTGGTTAATAAGTCATTATTAAGTACGTATTAATGCCTTACACTGCATGGCCTTATTATACAACCAGTAAACCATTAACTAAGAGTCTTCCCTACCCCTAACCCTGACCCTTACCATAACCCTATGTTAATAAGCAACTAATTAATAGTTCATATGTTCCCCATACTAAAGTGTTACACCTGTACACTGTTTGTTTGTCTAATCTTGAACGCGTTTGCGCTGAAAACAAAGTTTTGTTGTACCTGTGCAATGACAATAAAGACCTACCTCCCTCATCAGCGTCAGCTTCAGACCTTCAGAACTGAATGTGCATTTTAACGGCACAATACAACGGGAAACAGGAGTGAAATTACCGCCAAAACTACACAGACACAAAAACGTGTTTTTACTCATGCCCAACGATTTACAAGTATAAAAACTATTTTCTGCAAGTACACAAGCACTGAATGACAAACAAAGCTGGCGGAGTATACAATGGTGTAAACCAAGTACCAGAGATAAGTAAAGCAATGCTTTTTTAGTAACTGAGATTTATTGTGATTTATCCAATTAAAATACATTTTTAGATGTATGGTTTGGCAGCACTACTCTATATAGGTGACTTTCGACCATGTTCCAGTTAAAAATCTTGGTTTTAAAATCTCCGCCCACCCAACTAATCCCCTTCCGTAAATCACATGCCAAAACACTGCTAAATAAAATGATGAATAGGATTTGATAAAGCTTTCTCTGTGCCAACAAAACATTAAAAGCTCGTTTTTTTTCTCTGCAGTCACAGATGCCATGCAAGCGTTAAGACACATTCAGTGTTGATCCTCATTAAGGGTTTTAGATCCTGCAAGATCTTGAGGGAGCAAAACGTATCTTTATCCCGGCAAAACATTGATCTTGACACTCCTTCATAGACATGGAAGTTGAAGTTGTGGCCAAAAACTATCCGGAGACGTAGTTTTTACTATGTCAAAACCGATGAGTGGACACAAAAGCTTCACCATCCTTACAAACACCTACTACAACTCCTACATGCTCTGCTTCTTCAGATCTTATTTCTGTTCCCTGGCAGCTCATATTTAGTGGATATTTGCTTGGGGATGGCTTGTATTTTGGGATATTTTTTTGCATGGGTTTGTTTCGCTTAGCCATATTTTACCTCCGTGATATGTCACACCATGTGAAGATTCAGTTGAAGCCGGAAAGCAGGCAGGCTGATTACAATATTTTGTCTTAACGCATTGATGCCTGTAAATTTAATGTTCAAACTGAGAAACATTTTTTTTTTTTGTCAATAATCATTAACTTAGAATTTAATGGCAGCAACACATTGCAAAAACGTTGGCACAGGGGCATTTTTACCACTGTGTTACATGGCCTTTCCTTTTAACAACACTCAGTAAATGTTTGGGAACTGAGGAGACCAATTTTTTAAGCTTTTCAGGTGGAATTCTTTCACATTCTTGCTTGATGTACAGCTTAAGTTGTTCAACAGTCCGGGGTCTCCGTTGTGGTATTTTAGGCTTCATAAAGTGCCACACATTTTCAACGGGAGACAGGTCCGGACTACAGGCAGGCCAGTCTAGTACCCGCACTCTTTCACTATGAAGCCACACTGTTGTAACACGTGACTTGGCATTGTCTTGCTGAAATAAGCAGGGGCGTCCATGATAACGTTGCTTGGATGGCAATATATGTTGCTCCAAAACCTGTATGTACCTTTCAGCATTAATGCTGCCTTCACAGATGTGTAAATTACCCATGCTTTGGGCACTAATACACCCCCATACTGACTTTTGAACTTTGCGCCTATAACAATCTGGATGGTTCTTTTCCTCTTTGTTCCGGAGGACACAACATCCACAGTTTCCAAAAACAATTTGCAATGTTGACTCGTCAGTCCATCTTAGATGAGCTCGGGCCCAGCGTAGCTGGCGGCGTTTCTGGGTGTTGTTGATAAATGGCTTTTGCTTTGCAGAGTAGAGTTTGAACTAGCACTTACAGATGTAGCAATGAACTGTAGTTACTGACAGTGGTTTTCTGAAGTGTTCAGAAGCCCGTGTGGTGATATCCTTTACACACAGATGTCGCTTTTTGATGCAGTAACCGCCTGAGGGATCGAAGGTCCGTAATATCATTGCTTACATGCAGTGATTTCTCCAGATTCTCTGAATGAGATGGGGAAATCCCTAATTTCCTTGCAATAGCTCGTTGAGAAATGTTGTCTTAAACTGTTCGACAATTTGCTCACGCATTTGTTGACAAAGTGGTGACCCTCGCCCCATCCTTGTTTGTGAATGACTGAGCATTTCATGGAAGCTCCTTTTATGCCCAATCATGGCACCCACCTGTTCCCAATTAGCCTGTTCACCTGTGGGATGTTCCAAATAAGTGTTTGATGAGCATTGCTAAACTTTTTCAGTCTTTTTGAAACATGTTGCAGGCCTCGAATTCCAAATTAGCTAAAATTTGCAAAAAATAACAAAAGTTTTCCAGTTCGAACGTTGAGTATCTTGTCTTCGCAGTCTATTCAATTGAATATAGGTTGAAAAGGATTTGCAATTCATTGTATTCTGTTTTTATTTACCATTTACACAACGGGCCAACTTCACTGGTTTGGGGTTTTGCATATAAACTTCAATTATGGACCGGCTTGTAATAATTGTTGCATAGATTGCCCACATTGGTGCCGAACTGAAACATAATTTTGTTTAACATTAGAAATTGTGCCTATAAATTCAGTCACTACTGTTTCGTCCATCACAGGTTTTACACAGATGGCCAAGTTAATCATTTTGTATGGAGAGACGGCTGAGATAACTTAATTTCTTAGTCATTTGAAGACATCTGGCCATCCTTCCGTCCAGATGGCAAGTTGTGTGCATATACATACTGTACAGTACAGTATTTGTGCACAGACTGTAGTAAACTACAAATTTATACTAATGGTTTATGCAAATTAATCCATGACATGGAAGCAGAATGTCCACGGAAACCACGGAAATTGTAGAGTTTGGTGCTAGAGCAAAGGTTATGGAAGGCGTGTACAGGTTTGTACATCGCAGTTCTGAGGCAAAAATAAAGACGGTGTGCAAAAAAGAATCACACAAGACCAAAAATACAAAACGAGACACAAGAGCAAATAGAGAAAGATTTGTCCTGATCTGGACCAAACTGGTTTTAACAATCATATGGTCTTGATTGAAGGAAGTAACCTAAAGGTCCTTTTTCACCACAGGAACTTTTTCAGGAACTTTCCCAAGTTCCTCCTGTGTTTCTACCAAAAACAACCCGGGTAGATTTGGTTCTTCAGGAACCTTTCAGATTTCCTCTTAGCTAGGTGAGACTTTTCGAAGCTACCAGGAACCTTTCAGGGGCGGGCTTTGCTGTCGAACGCTAATTGGCGTTCCTAAAACTTATTTTTCATTTTAACACACGACCGCCATTGCAGAGACTCGTGTATTTCTTATTTATTTTACAACAAACTTGACAATGAAGATAAAGAAGAACGAAAGGAACTTTCGACTTTGTGGGGCATCTTTGTGCTGAAGAACTATGATCAGTGGAACTATCTTGCAGTGTTTTTACTCAGCCGTAGTCTTTAAACTCTATCTATACAGTTGAATTTTGTTTATTTTTTTTACAAACTTCATTTCGATACGCGACGCTACGAGAAGTGGACGACTCTGTCAAACGTATTTACAGAGGAGCATGAAGCCGGACTCGAAGCATTGATTGATTGAAACTTTTATTAGTAGATTCTAGGGGTGTGGAAAAAAATGTATTCGAATTCGAATCGCGATTCTCACGTTGTGCGATTCAAAATCGATTCTCGTTTAAAAAAAATAGATTTAATTTATTTATTTTACATTTTTCTAGTTTAATTTTTTATTTTGTATTAATCAATCCAACAAAACAATACACAGCAATACCATAACAATGCAATCCAATTCCAAAACCAAACCCGACCTGCAATAAACAGAGCAATTGAGAGGAGACACAAACACGACACAGAACGAACCAAAAGTAGTGAAACAAAAATGAATATTATCAACAACAGTATCAATATTAGTTAAAATTTCAACATAGCAGTGATTAAAAATCCCTCATTGACATTATCATTAGACATTTATAAAAATAAAAATAAATGAACAATAGTGTCACAGTGGCTTACACTTGCATCGCATCTCATAAGCTTGACAACACACTGTGTCCAATATTTTCACAACGATAAAATAAGTCATATTTTTGGTTCATTTAATAGTTAAAACAAATGTACATTATTGCAATCAGTTGATAAAACAGTGTCCTTTACAATTATAAAAGCTTTTTACAAAAATCTACTACTCTGCTTGCATGTCAGCAGACTGGGGTAGATCCTGCTGAAATCCTATGTATTGAATGAATAGAGAATCCTTTTGAATCGGGAAAAAAATCGGTTTTGAATCGAGAATCGTGTTGAATTGAAAAAAATTGATTTTGAATCGAATCGTGACCCCAAAAATCGATATTGAATCGAATCGTGAGACACCCAAAGATTCACAGCCCTAGTAGATTGCACAGTGCAGTACATATTCCGTACAATTGACCACTAAATGGTAACACCCGAATAAGTTTTTCAACTTGTTTAAGTCGGGGTCCACGTAAATCAATTCATGGTACAAATATATACTATCATCATAATACAGTCATCACACAAGTTAATCATCAGAGTATATACATTGAATTATTTACATTATTTACAATCCGGGGAGGTGGGCTGTGGAGGGGGGAGGGTGTTGGTCATGGGTTGAAGTTGCCTGGAGGTGTTTTAGTGGGGTTTTGAAGGAGGATAGAGATGCACTTTCTTTTACACCTGTTGGGAGTGCATTCCATATTGACGTGGCATGGAAGTAGAATGAGTTAAGACCTTTGTTGGATCGGAATCTGGGTTTAACGTGGTTTGTGGAACTCACCCTGGTGTTGTGGTTATGGCCTCGGATGCTTACTGCTCTGACTTCGTTGGATAAATGTGAAATAAAGGAGGCAGCACACGAGTGGAACGAAGGTAAATAACATAAAATATTGACTATTTACTTTAGGACATGTTGTAAAAGTAGTCAGTGACACTCCATTTGTGTAGGTATTTGTCACGGCCCGGGCGCACTCTTCAATGCCCCACGACATTAGTCCGCGGCACAGTGGTTGAAAAACACTGGGTTAGAGTGTCCACCCTGAGATTGGAAGGTCGTGAGTTCAAACCCCGGCCGAGTCATACCAAAGACTATAAAAATGGGACCCATTACCTCCCTGCTTGGTGCTCAAATTGGGGGTTAAATCACCAAAATGATTCCAGAGCGTGGCCACCGCTACTGCTCACTGCTCCCCTCACCTCCCAGGGGGTTTGGAACAAGGGGACGGGTCAAATGCAGAGGGTAATTTCACCACACCTAGCGTGGGTGTGACTATCAGTGGGACTTTAACTTTTAACTTTAATACTGAGAGATAGTTCCTCTTCTATTGATATCATCCTTACATCTGAAAAAGCAATATTCTTTCCAATTATTGAAACTGTGTCTTAGACAAAGAAGATTCAAGTTCTCATAAAAAATGTATTAAAGTCAGCCACGTTATATTCCTTCCTCTGTGATGACCGTTTAACTCATCCACTTTCCATATCCGGTACAAATCACATGGAAATACAGTATCAGGCTGCCAGTGATCCTTTCTTGTCTTTGACATGGCGAGGTGATTTGTCTGAAGCAAAGCGCATTAGGGCCTGTCTCGATACATCAAGCATGAAAGGTGGAAATTGGATTTCTTATCTGGCTAATTTCCAATGTATGTCGTCAATCATAAGTAGATGTTATCAAGGATGGAGACGCAAGAGGTGACAAGTGTAAGTTGGCCTCTAAAGATTTAATGGGGTAAAAGATTAACTTAACAGATCAAACGATGAGATTTTTGAATACTCAACCTTTATAATCAATCGGGCTCGTATTAGCACGGCTTTCTTTAAAATTGTGTGTTTTTGTTTCGCTCTTACTATTAGCTCTCAGACAATCCGCATCTTCCCACTCAGCTGTCAGAAAGTGACGATGTTTGGTCCTCAGGCATATGTGCTTTTCTTGCCCCATTATTTTGACTTTAGGTTTTTACCCCGAGGTTACTTCTTGACAATGTTACTAATCTGTTCTCCGAGATGTGTCGAAAAACACGCTATTGAAGTTAAAATTTGGACCAAAAATGGGGGGGAAAAAAGCGTTGTTGATCATCTGTGGCTTTGTAAATCATTTTGCCGCCGAGACACAAACACAAGTTAGAAGCTATTAGTATGGAAGTATGGAAACGATAACAAACGCTATTGAAGAGATTTCAGAACCTTTAACATGCACTATATTGTCAATAGTATCTGGTCACCTGCCTTGACTCACATATGAACTTGAAGTGCCATCCCATTCCTAACCCATAGGGTTCAATATGATGTGGGTCCACCTTTTGCAGCTATCACAGCTTCAACTCTTCTGGGAAGGCTGTCCACAAGGTTGCGGAGTGTGTTTATAGGAATTTTCCACCATTCTTCCAAAAGCGCATTGGTGAGGTCACACGCTGATGTTGGTCGAGAAGGCCTGGCTCTCAGTCTCTGTTCTAATTCATCCCAAAGGTGTTTTATCGGGTTCAGGTCAGGACTCTGTGCAAGCCAGTCAAGTTCATCCACACCAGACTCGGTCATCCATGTCTTTATGGACCTTGCTTTGTGCACTGGTGCACAGTCATGTTGGAAGAGGAAGGGGCCCGCTACAAACTGTTCCCACAAGTTTGGGAGCATGGTAATTGTCCAAAATGTTTTGGTATCCTGGAGCATTCAAAGTTCCTTTCACTAGAACTAAGGGGCCAAGTCCAACTCCTGAAAAACAACCCCACACCATAATTTCTCCTCCACCATATTTCACAGTCGACACAGTGCAGTCCGAAATGTACTGTTCTCCTGGCAACCTCCAAACCCAGACTGGTCCATCAGATTGCCAGATAGAAAAGTGTGATTCATCAGTTCACTGCACTGCTCTAGAGTCCAGTGTCAACATGCTTTACACCACTGAATCCGACGCTTTGCATTGGACTTGGTGATGTATGGCTTAGATGCAGCTGCTTGGCAATGGAAACCCACTCCATGAGGCTCTCTGCGTACTGTACGTGGGCTAATTGGAAGGTCACATGAAGTTTGGAGCTCTGTAGCAACTGACCGTGCAGAAAGTCTGTGCACTATGCGCTTCAGCATCTGCTGACCCCTCTCTGTCAGTTTATGTGGCCTACCACTTGGTGGCTGAGTTGCTGTTGTTCCCAAACTCTTCCATTTTCTTATAATAAAGCCAACAGTTGACTTTGGATTATTTAGGAGCGAGGACATTTCACGACTGGATTTGTTGCACAGGTGGCATCCTATGACAGTTCCGCGCAGGAAATCACTGAGCTCCTGAGAGCGGCCCATTCTTTCACAAATGTTTGTAGAAACAGTCTCCATGCTTAAGTGCTTGACTAAGGCCAAGTGATTAGGACACCTGATTCTGATCATTTGGATGGGTGGCCAAATACTTTTGACGATATAGTGTATATCAGCTACCTATCATTTCAAACAGGCAAATTCCCAGATAAAATAAAAATAGCAAAAGTCATACAGATTTTATAAAACTGGTGACAAACACCAGCTTACAAACTACAGACCTGTTTCTCTACTTCCACAATTTTCTAACATTATTGAAAAACTGTTTAACAACAGATTAGACAGTTTCCATCCATCCATCTTCTTCCGCTTATCCGAGGTCGGGTCGCGGGGGCAGCAGCCTAAGGAGGGAAGTTCAGACTTTCCTCTCCCCAGCCACTTCGTCCATCCCGAGGCGTTCCCAGGCCAGCCGGGAGACATAGTCTTCCCAACGTTTCCTGGGTCTTCCCCGTGGCCTCCTACCGGTCGGACGTGCCCTAAACACCTCCCTAGGGAGGCGTTCGGGTGGCATCCTGCCCATCCCGAACCACCTCATCTGGCTCCTCTCGATGTGGAGGAGCAGCGGCTATACTTTCAGCTCCCCCCGGATGGCAGAGCTCCTCACCCACACTCATTACGGCCGCTTGTCCCCGTAATCTTGTCCTTTCGGTCATAACCCAAAGCTCATGACCATAAGTGAAGAACGTAGATCCACCGGTAAATTGAGAGCCTTGCCTTCCGGCTCAGCTCCTTCTTCACCACAACGGACCGATACAGCGTCCGCATTACTGAAGACGCCGCACCGATCCGCCTGTCGATCTCACGATCCACTCTTCCCTCACTCGTGAACAAGACTCCAAGGTACTTGAACTCCTCCACTTGGGGCAGGGTCTCCTCCCCAACCCGGAGATGGCACTCCACCCTTTTCCGGGCGAGAACCATGGACTCTGACTTGGAGGTGCTGATTCTCATCCCAGTTGCTTCACACTCGGCTGCGAACCGATCCAGTGAGAGCTGAAGATCCTGGCCAGATGAAGCCATCAGGACCACATCATCTGCAAAAAACAGAGACATAATCCTGCAGCCACCAAACCAGATCCCCTCAACGCCTTGACTGCGCCTAGAAATTCTGTCCATAAAAGTTATGAACAGAATCGGTGACAAAGGGCAGCCTTGGCGGAGTCCAACCCTCACTGGAAACGTGTCCGACTTACTGCCAGCAATTCGGATTAGACAGATTCATAAATGAATACAAAAACCCTCACAGACAACCAATACGGATCCAGAGCCAACATCTCAACATCAGTGGCATTAATCGAAATAGAGATAACCAATGCAATATATAGCAAAACATGTACTGCTGTAGTGTTTATGGATTTAACAAAAGCCTTTGACACAATCAATAATAACATCTCAACAAACTAATTAGAAAGGTGTGGATTCAGAGGGTTGGTCTTGAACTGGATAAGAAGCTACTTAACCAACAGGAAGCAATACGTGAAGAAAGGCGAACACACTTCTACAGAGCTGGAAATATTTTGTGGCGTACCTCAGGGATCAATACTTGGACCAAAATTGTTCAATCTCTATCCAAACGACATTTGTAAAGTTACAAAGTACTTAAAGTTCGTATTATTTGCAGATGATACAACTGTGTTTTGTTCAGGAGAGAGCACACAGAAGCTAATACAAATAATAACAGAAGAAATTAACAAAATAAAAAAAGATGGTTTGACAAAAACAGACTATCTTTGAATCTCAGTAAAACTAAAACAATGTTATTTGGTAACAGTAGAAGAGAAAGTTAAACACTATTACAAATAGACAGAGTAGATATTGAAAGGGTAAAAGAAAACACATTTTTTAGGATATCACCACATGGGCTCAGGAACACTTCAGAAAACCTCTGTCAGTAACTACAGTTGGTCACTACATCTGTAAGTGCAAGTTAAAGGCCTACTGAAATGAAATTTTCTTATTTAAACGGGGATAGCAGATCCATTCTATGTGTCATACTTGATCATTTCGCGATATTGCCATATTTTTGCTGAAAGGATTTAGTAGAGAACATTGACGATAAAGTTCGCAACTTGTGGTCGCTGATAAAAAAAAGCCTTGCCTGTACCGGAAGTAGCGTGAAGTCGCAGGTTGAAAGGCTCCTCACATTTCCCCATTGTTTACACCAGCAGCGAGAGCGATTCGGACCGAGAAAGCGACGATTACCCCATTAATTTGAGCGAGGATGAACAATTCGTGGATGAGGTACGTGAGAGTGAAGGACTAGAGTGCAGCGCAGGACGTATCTTTTTTCGCTCTGACCATAACTTGGATTCCACACTTTCTCCTTTTTCTATTGTGGATCACGGATTTGTATTTTAAACCACCTCGGATACTTGAAAATGAGAGTCGAGAACACGAAATGAACATTAACAGTGACTTTTATCTCCACGACAATACATCCGCGAAGCACTTTAGCTACAGAGCTAACTTGATAGCATCGGGCTTAACTGCAGATAGAAACAAAAGAAATAAGCCCCTGACTGGAAGGATAGACAGAAGATCAACAATACTACCAAACTCTGGACCTGTAACCACACGGTTGATGCTGTACCGCCTGGCGAAGCCTAGCAATGCTGTTGCTAACGACACCATTGAAGCTAACTTGGCTACGGGACCTCGACAGAGCTATGCTAAAAACATTATCTATCCACCTACGCCAGCTCTCATCTGCTCATCAACACCCGTGCTCACCTGCGTTCCAGCGATCGACGGCGCGACGAAGGACTTCACCCGATCATCGATGTGGTCGCCGGCTAGCGTCGGATAGCGCGTCTGCTATCCAACTCAAAGTCCTCCTGGTTGTGTTGCTGCAGCCAGCCGCTAATACACCGATCCCACCTACAGCTTTCTTCTTTGCAGTCTCCATTGTTCATCAAACAAATTGCAAAAGATTCACCAACACAGATGTCCAGAATACTGTGGAATTTTGCGATGAAAACAGAGCTGTTTGTATTGGATACAATGTGTCCCAATACTTCCGCTTCAACCATTGACGTCACGCGCAAACGTCATCATACCTAGACGTTTTCAACCGGAAGTTTCCCGGAAAATTTTAAATTGCACTTTATAAGTTAACTCGGCCGTATTGGCATGTGTTGCAATGTTAAAATTTCATTGATATATAAACTATCAGACTGCGTGGTCGGTAGTAGTGGGTTTCAGTAGCCCTTTAAAACTCTACTATACAAAGCGAAAGCCATTTATCAACAACACCCAGAAACGCAGCCGGCTTCGCTGGGCTCATCTAAGAAGTACTGATGCAAAGTGTACAAGTGTTCTGCGGTCTGACGAGTCCACATTTCAAATTGTTTTTGGAAACTGTGGACGTCGTGTCCTCCGGAACAAAGAGGAAAAGAACCATTCGGATTGTTCGAGGCGCAAAGTTCAAAAGCCAGCATCTGGGATGGTATGGGGGTGTATTAGTGCCCAAGGCATGGGTCACTTACATATCTGTGAAGGCACCATTAATGCTGAAAGGGACATACAGGTTTTGGAGCAACATTTGTTGCCATCCAAGCAACGTTGTCATGGACGCCCCTGCTTATTTCAGCAAGACAATGCCAAGCCACGTATTACAACATACTAAATGCCCCTGTGCTGCCATTAAATTCTAAGGTAATGATTATTTGCAAAAAAAACAAGTTTTTCAGTTTGAATATTACATATCTTGTCTTTGCAGTCTATTCAATTGAATATAGGTTGAAAAGGATTTGCAGATCATTGTATTCTGTTTTTATTTACATCTAACACAATTTCCCAACTCATATGAAAACAGGGTTTGTACGATTTACACAACATGCCAACTTCACTGTTTTTTTCTTATCATCTTAACGAGCAACATGCAGTATCAGTGACTAGAGCATATGAATTCAAGTTAAAGTTTTATATCCTTACAGTGTGTTTTTTTTTTTTTTCAGAAGTACCACACTGTTCTTTTTTCTTCTGAATCAATACTTTAACTTTCTCACGACGACTTGACTCCACATGTTCCAGTAGCTTAATGAGTGTGAGTGCTTTTGCAATTTAAAAAGTGTTTCTGGCTCACTTCTCTCGTTGGAAGTCAGGGTATAAAAATGATTATATATCCTTTCAACATTGTGAACATCACTGCTGGCACGGTGGCTTTTGGCAGCCTTTTTACGCTTGGTGAAGCTGCAGCGGACTGTTTGAGCAGCAAACAAAAGTCATTACAAAGTAAGAGTCATAGCGAATTGATTTTAGTGTCGAGCTTTTGGACATTTAGACGATCAATATCCCTCTGGACATTTTTGGTTTGACAATCATAGAGGCAATATGGTTTTTTGTCCTCAGAGCGCTGCAAAACGTACCTGGTTTTTAAAGTCGCTTTTGTATGTGTATGATGGCATAAAGGGGTGTGACATAGTACAAAACCCAAAACCGGTAAAGTTGGCACGTTGTGTGAAGCGTAAATAAAAACAGAATACAATGATTTGCAAATCCTTTTCAACTTATATTCAATTGAATAGACTGCAAAGACAATATATTTACTGTTCGAACTGAGAAACTTAATTTTTTTTTGGCAAATAATCATTAACTTAGAATTTAATGGCAGCAACACATTGCAAAAAAGTTGGCACAAGGGCATTTTTACCACTGTGTTACATGGCTTTTCCTTTTAACAACACTCAGTAAACGTTTGGGAACTGAGGACAGCAATTTTTGAAGCTTTTCAGGTGGAATTCTTTCCCATTCTTGCTTGATGTACAGCTTAAGTTGTTCAACAGTCCGGGGTGTGTATTGCGCCACACATTTTCAATGGGAGACAGGTCTGGACTACAGGCAGGCCAGTCTAGTACACGCACTCTTTTATTATGAAGCCACGCTGTTGTAACACGTGGCTTGGCATTCTCTTGCAGAAATAAGCAGGGGCGTCCATGATAACGTTGCTTGGATGGCAACATATGTTGCTCCAAAACCTGTATGTACCTTTCAGCATTAATGGTTCCTTCACAGATGTGTAAGTTACCCATGCCTTGGCCACTAATACACCCCCATACCATCACAGATGCTGGCTTTTGAACTTTGTGCCTATAACAATCCAGATGGTTCTTTTCCTCTTTGGTCCGGAGGACACAACGTCCACAGTTTCCAAAAACTATTTGAAATGTGGACTCGTCAAACCACAGAACACTTTTCCACTTTGCATCAGTCCATCTTAGATGAGCTCGGGCCCAGCGAAGCCGGCGGCGTTTCAGGGTGTTGTTGATAAATGGCTGTCGCTTTGCATATTAGAGTTTTAACTTGCACTTACAGATGTGGCGACAAACTGTAGTTACTGACAGTGATTTTCTGAAGTGTTCCTGAGCCCATGTGGTGATATCCTTTATACACTGATGTCGTTTTTTTAATTTTTTTATTCAGTACCTTAATTTGCCCAGGTCTGGTGTAAGGTAATGTAAGAAAATGTCAATTGAAATAATTGTAAAACTCCAAAATGTATCGGGAGAGTTGTCTGTAAACATGCAGTTGTTTTGTTTTCTTTATTTGTTGAATTTAGAACTCAGTTAATTGTTGCTGTTAAGAGAGTATCACCTCCTCCCACTCTGTATTGTTTTTTTTGCCTTAGACAATTCAGAGCAAATTTAATCTTGACTGTCTTCCTGAAGTTTCTTTTGAGTTGTAAATAAGGATGCATTTTTGGTAAGATACTTACATCCTCTATACATTTTTCATTCCACATCTTATTTTGTCTTCCATATTTATATGTCTAGATAAAAAAAAATCTACTCCCAAGTGGGCCGGACTTGTAAAATCACGGCACGATAACTTAAAAATAAAGACAACTTCAGATTGTTTTCTTTGTTTAAAAATAGAACAAGCACATTCTGAAATTGTACAAATCATAATGTTGTTGTTGTTTTTTTACACTTACATGTTTCGGTTAATAGTATTCTACCTTTATTTGTCATTATTTATACTTTCTGAGTAAATTATGTGATAATGTCCATCAGTCAACTCATTGGTGTTCATTTTCAATCTATCAAGATAAAAAAATAAAATCAAAATCAAATTAGAGGATGTTATTAATGTAGTTTGATCATTTTCCTCGACTGATGTACAAACCCTGTTTCCATATGAGTTGAGAAATTGTGTTAGATGTAAATATAAACGGAATACAATGATTTGCAAATCATTGTATTCCGTTTATATTTACATCTAACACAATTTCCCAGCTCATATGGAAACGGTGGTTTGTACTAACAACATGTGTTTTTTTGTTTTTTTTTACATATTTAGCATCATCTACATAGATACAAATAATTGCTATTGCGACATCTAGTGGACACATTTAGAACAGCTGTTTCATTCATTCCAAAATTTCGGCTCATTTTTATACTTAGCAAACTCATCCCTGTTCACGGGCCTGATCCGGCCTTCGGCCCTTACGTTTGACACCCCTGGTCTAGATTATTCCTTTTATACCTTTTTCTTTTTTCTGATTCCAAGTGACAGGATATTCACTGCATTTGCCAGGCACTGAAATAAACCGGTGTGTCGCAACGACGGCTGTGAACAAGATTAACGAATTATAACGCCTTACTCCATTTAGTGTTCAATACGGTTTTTGTGCTGACTCCCGAGGTCCCTGATTGCCCAATAAAGCCTTGTTGTTACACTGGTGCTCCGAACTAATATGAGCAACAGACACAGCGGCACTTGTCTTCCAATGAAGAAAAAACACTGTCTTGAGAGTCATTTTACACATTTTTTTCCACTTTTAATGAATAATTCACGTGTTACTTGATGCGACCCAATGTGACCCTGATTCTGAAAGGGAAGAGACAGCCTACCTCTAATGAGGAGGCTAATGAGCCCAAATGGTACCGAGCAGAACTTGGTGAACGGATGCATTTGGCCAACAGTAGTGCTTAAATTTATATTCAGGGATGTGGACTTACAGTATAATATCACAGTCAAACACTTTTTAAAGGGACCCTCTAATGCTGACAACATTGGCACTTATTTTATACACTATATTGCCAGAAGTATTTGGCCACCCATCCTAATACACCACAGGTGTATACAATCAAGCATGGAGACTGTTTCTACAAACATTTGTAAAAAAATGGGCCGCTCTCAGGAGCTCAGTGATTTCCAGCGTGGAAGTATCATAGGATGCCACCTGTGCAACAAATCCAGCCGTGAAATTTCCTCGCTCCTAAATAATCCAAAGTCAACTGGCGGCTTTATTATAAGAAAATGGAAGAGTTTGAGAACAACAGCAACTCAGCCACCAAGTGGTAGGCCTAAATATTCTGGGTTTGGAGGTTGCCAGGAAAACGGTACATTTCGGAGTGTATTGTGCCGAATGTGAAATTTGGTGGAGGAGGAATTATGGTGTGGGGTTGTTTTTCAGGTGTTGGGCTTGGGCCCTTAGTTCCAGTGAAAGGAACTTTGAATGCTCCAGGATAGCAAAACATTTCGGACAATTCCATGCTCCCAACCTTGTGGGAACAGTTTGGACCGGGCCCCTTCCTCTTCCAATTTATGGACAAAGCAAGGTCCATAAAGACATGGATGACAGAGTCTGGTGTGGATGAACTTGACTGGCCTGCACAGAGTCCTGACCTGAACCCCATAGAACAGTGGTCCCCAACCATCGATTGGTACCAGGCCGCACAAGAAATTATTTTTTTATTTTTTTATTTTTATTTTAATTTTTTAATTTTTTATGAAATCAACATAAAAAACACAATATATACATTATATATCAATATAGATCAATACAGTCTGCAGGGATACAGTCCGTAAGCACACATGATTGTATTTATTTATGTAAAAAAAACGTTTTTTTTTTTTTTAATACCCCCCCCCCCCCCCCCGCCCCCCCAGGGTTCCGTGGGACACATTTTCAAGCGTTGACCGGTCCGCAGCTACAAAAAGGTTGGGGACCACTGCCATAGAACACTGTGGGGGGCGTGGCCTGCGGACCTGCAGCAAAGCGGGATGTGCCAGGACCGGCTTCGAGATTAGCGACAGGTGTGTAGATGATACAGCTGAGAGTGTTTGTCGGATCACCTGTCGCTCTGTTAAAGGCAGCAGTCGGGAAGGAGAAGAGGGTTGTTGATGCCGAGCGAGCGAGAGCGAAGCCGAGCGCGAGCGAGAGCGAGACACGACACTGGAGGAAAACCATTCGTGTGCTCATTTGAGAAAAAGACAGCTGCTGAAAAGCACACAAAATACTTTTTTAAGATTAAAGATTAAAGTACCAATGATTGTACGTTTTATTGCAAAATAAAACCCTTTTGCAAACCTGGAAGAGTCTGACATGTCGATGATTGGTGGTCCGACGAACCTGGAGGAGGAATACTTCCACAAACACATTTGGAATGAATTAGAACGGAGACTGAGAGCCAGGCCTTCTCGACCAACATCAGCGTGTGACCTCACCAATGCGCTTTTGGAAGAGTGGTCGAAAATTCCTATGAACACACTCCGCAACCTTGTGGACAGCCTTCCCAGAAGAGTTGAAGCTGTAATAGCTGCAAAAGGTGGACCCACATCATATTGAACCCTATGGGTTAGGAATGGGATGGCACTTCAAGTTCATATGTGAGTCAAGGCAGGTGGCCAAATACATTTGGCAATATAGTGTATTTAGGGACCTAAAAATGACATCTATAGGTAAAATAGACACAGTAGTGACCTTAAGGCTTGCTTTCTAATTAATTTTAGCACATGTGGGTGACCCTGCATAAGCCATAAGCCCTCTGACTACACCTATAGAAGACAGGAGGACATTTCATATTGTGTAGTGTGTGTTTTGGTAGCGTCTTTATTCCGAATTACATGAATTTTTTGCAGAATTTAAGCAAATTATTGAATATTTTTGCAGGATGCATCGTTGCAGGTTCTGGCAACACAACTAAAGAAGGGGTTGGCCTGCATACATTACTAAAAGATGGATATTTGAGGAATGTATGGACCTCTCCGCAAAATTGGGAAGTACCGAGCGAGAGTGGATTCTGCAGCGATCATTTGAATGATTCCGACTTTAAAGAAGAATGGGTTTGGATGGAAAACATTTCAAAGACCGAAGCCAAATGCGATCCCGAAAAATCAAGAGCACCCTCGAGGGGAGCAAGAGTGAGTCAGGACCTGCGGGAAAACTGACAAAATAGAACAGACCCAGCGCTCAAAAACAAGAGGAAAAGAAAGTATTGTACAAAACCCAAAAACCAGTGGAATTGGCCCGTTGGGTAAATCGTTAATAAAAACAGAATACAATGTAGAACACAGAAAACAAACCATTTTCAACTTATATTCAATTGAATAGACTGCAAAGATATTTAATGTTCGAACTGAGTAACTTATTTTTTTTGCAAATAATCATTAACTAAGAATTTAATGGCAGCAACACATTGCAAAAAATGTTGGCACAGGGGCATTTTTACCACTGTGTTACATGGCCTTTCCTTTTAACAACACTCAGTAAACGTTTGGGAACTGAGGAGACCAATTTTTGAAGCTTTTTAGGTGGAATTATTTCCCATTCTTGCTTGATGTACAGCTTAAGTTGTTCAACAGTCCGGGGTCTCCCTTGTGGTATTTTAGGCTTCATAATGCACCACACATTTTCAATGGGAGACAGGTCTGGACTACAGACAGGCCAGTCTAGTACCCGCACTCTTTTACTATGAAGCCACGCTGTTCTAACACGTGGCTTGGCATTTTCTTGCTGAAATAAGCAGGGGCGTCCATGAAAAAGACAACATATGTTGCTCCAAAACCTGTATGTACCTTTCAGCATTATTGGTGCCTTCACAGATGTGTAAGTTACCCATGCCTTGGGCACTAATGCACCCGCATACCATCACAGATGCTGGCTTTTGAACTTTGCGCTTATAACAGTCCGGATGGTTCTTCGGAGGACACGATGTCCACAGTTTCCAAAAACAATTTGGAAATGTGGACTCGTCAGACCACAGAACACTTTTCCACTTTGCATCGGCCGGTGGCGTTTCTGGGTGTTGTTGATAAATGGCTTTCGCTTTGCATAGTAGAGTTTTAACTTGCACTTACAGATGTAGCGACAAACTGTAGTTACTGACAGTGGTTTTCTGAAGTGTTCCTGAGCCCATGTGGTGATGCCCTTTACACACTGATGCCGGTTTTTGATGCAGTTCCGCCTGAGGAATCGAAGCTCTGTAATATCATCGCTTACATGCAGTGATTTCTCCAGATTCTCTGAACCTTTTGATGATATTACGGACCATAGATGATGAAATCCCTGAAATCCTTGCAATAGCTCGTTGACAAATGTTGTTCTTAAACTGTTCGACAATTTGCTCACGCATTTGTTGACAAAGTGGTGACCCTCGCCCCATCCTTGTTTGTGAATGACTGAGCATTTCACGGAAGCTGCTTTTATACCCAATCATGGCACCCACCTGTTCCCAATTAGCCGGTTCAAATGTGGGATGTTCCAAATAAGTGTTTAATGAGCATTCCTCAACTTTCTCAGTCTTTTTTTGCCACTTGTGCCAGCTTTTTTGAAACATGTTGCAGGCATCAAATTCCAAATGAGCTAATATTTGCAAAAAATTATACGTTTTCCAGTACGAACGTTAAGTATGTTGTCTTTGCAGTCTATTCAATTGAATATAGGTTGGAAGGGATTTGCTAGGCATATTTTGTATGTTAATCTATATTTTATTAGTTTTTAATGAGTCCCCTTCTGTCACAGTATATTTGATGAGTATTTATGTTTTTAAATCAGCCTGACCTAAGCCTTGTTTGACATGTGCTGGTTTATGCGTTTGATTCGGGATTCTCTTACTGTGGTGCGCATGCCACTTGTGGTACGCAGGCTCCATCTGGTGGTACGCCGAAGAAGTCTGTAATTATGTACTGCATATGGAAGGGACAAGCGGTAGAAAATGGATGGATGGATATCATTGTTACAGTTGGCAAAACATTTATATGTATTAAAAAAAGGATATATAACATTTTAATTAACGCTTAGGCCTACTATGCTACCGTATTTTAATGTGGGTCATGTTGGTGGTATTTGGAGAGCCAAGTGTTTTCTGAGGTGGTACTTAGTGAAAAAATGTTTGAGAACCACAGGGTTGATAATATTTGTTGTGATTAATGCATGGTTCACATCATTTGACACGGTTTAGACCTGTTCAACTGTAAGTAGGTAAGACATAATGTTTGAATATGTTCAAAATCAAGTGTAAGTAAGTGTACTAATTCAATGTTTATTATTATGTACGCCGGCCCCGGGCCCCTGTGTGCAGAAAAAGTTGGGTCCCGAGGTCAAATTTTTTTAGGAACACCTTCATTAAATGTTTAACACATTTCAAACATGTTTGATAATCAGCATTAAAGCATTCATTCTAATTATTTCTGCTTTAAAAAAAAAAAGAAAAAAAAGTAAGTGTAACTTTTATTGGCATATTGAAGGAACAAGCAAAGTAAAGTCAAAGAATAGCCACAGGAAGTAATAAGAACTCCATCAGTGTCCAAGGCTTTTAGTGGCATGACAGTGAAAGATGATTACCATCCGCCACATGGATGATTGTGCAGAAGGGTTTTCCTAAGTGATGCTTAAGTAATGCTAACCACCGATGCTTTTATTTTTGTAAATACTTTACATCCCCCACATGTGTTATCGGACTCTTAGCCTTTGGTGATTGAAGGACTTTTCTTTGGATATTGCTGGTGTTCCGCAGTCCCATATTTTTATCATTTGTGTATAAGGCTTATTCACAAGTGTTATGTTTTACATTCCATTAGTGGTGGGGTTTTATTTTACTTATGTGAGTTTATATTCAAAAATGGAATATGTGAGCATCGGCGACATGCTACACCCTTTCTTTTGAAGCAAGTGCAGGTCTTCAACAGGGGTTGCATTTACAAAGCCGGTGAAGTTGGCACGTTGTGTAATTCGTAAATACAAACAGAATACGATGATTTGCAAATCCTTTTTAACTTATATTCAATTGAATAGACAATATATTTAATGTTCTTTTTTTTGCAAATAATCATTAACTTAGAATTTAATGACAGCAACACATTGCAAAAAAGTTGGCACAGGGGCATTTTTACCACTGTGTTACATGGCCTTTCCTTTTAACAACACTCAGTTAATGTTTGGGAACAGAGAAGACCAATGTTTTAAGCTTTTCAGGTGGAATTCTTTCCCATTCTTGCTTGATGTACAGCTTAAGTTGTTCAACAGTCCAGGGTCTCCATTGTGATATTTTAGGCTTCATAATGCTCCACACATTTTCAATGGGAGACAGGTCTGGACTACAGGCAGGCCAGTCTAGTACCCACACTCTTTTACTATGAAGCCATGCTGTTGTAACGCGAGGCTTGGCATTGTCTTGCTGAAATAAGCAGGGGCGTCCATGATAACGTTGCTTGGATGGTAGCATATGTTGCTCCAAAACCTGTATGTACCTTTCAGCATTAATGGTGCCTTCACAGATGTGTAAGTTACCCATGCCTTGGGCACTAATACACCCCCATACCATCACAGATGCTGGCTTTTCAACTTTGCGCCTATAACAATCCGGATGGTTCTTTTCCTCTTTTGTCTTGGAGGACACAACATCCACAGTTTCCAAAAACAATTTGAAATGTGGACTCGTCAGACCACAGAACACTTTTCCACTTTGCATCAGTCCATCTTAGATGAGCTCGGGCCCAGCGAAGCCGGCGGCGTTTCTGGGTGTTGTTGATAAATGGCTTTCGCTTTGCATAGTAGCGTTTTAACTTGCACTTACAGATGTAGCGATGAATTGTAGTTACTGTAGTTTTTAGCGATGAACTGTAGTTACTGTAGTTTTTAGCGATGAACTGTAGTTACTGTAGTTTTTAGCGATGAACTGTAGTTACTGTAGTTTTTGATGCAGTACCGCCTGAGGGATCAAAGGTCCGTAATATCATCGATTACGTGCAGTGATTTCTCCAGATTATCTGAACCTTTTGATGAAATCCCTAAAGCTTGTTGAGAAATGTCGTTCTTAAACTGTTCGACAATTTGCTCGCACATTTGTTCACAAAGTGGTGACCCTCGCCCCATCCTTGTTTGTGAATGACTGAGCATTTCATGGAAGCTGCTTTTATACCCAATCATGGCACCCACCTGTTCTCAATTAGCCTGTTCACCTGTGGGATGTTCCAAATAAGTGTTTGATGAGCATTCCTCAACTTTCTCAGTCTTTTTTGCAACCTGTGCCAGCTTTTTTGAAACATGTTGCAGGCATCAAATCAAAATGAGCTACTATTTGCCAAAAATAACAACGTTTTCCAGTTCGAACATTAAATATCTTGTCTTTGCAATCTATTCAATTGAATATAGGTTGAAAAAGATTAGCAAATAATTGTATTCTGGTTTTATTTACCATTTACACAACGTGCTAACTTCCCTGTTTTTGGGTTTAGTACATGCCTTGATCTGCACATTAACCAACTTGATACTATAAGGCTCTCACTTTGGCTCTCAACAAATGGAACGCAGCAAAAAACCATCGCAACATCCCCAGGAATATTTTTTTTTTAAATCTACGGATTGTTCTGAATTTAGCAGCTCAAGAAGAACACTTGTGCTGAAAGATACAACCATCCCATCAGTCGTCATCCGAGAGAGAGAGCGGACTTTGTCAATTTACTGTATGCTCTTATTTGCCACGTTTAGCATTAATGCGACATGGCAAAGCTTAAAAAGTCTGTCATTAGTGGTAGTAAACACAGAAAGTGCTCTCCCTGTTGTTGTTGACACAAGTAGTGTTCAATCAGAAGTCTCGTTAATGCCTAAAATGACCAAAATACTGAAAATATTACGACACAATATAATATCATGAATGTTTCTGTTACTACATTACACACTGTATACAGTGATGGGCAACCTACTTGGATCTAGCTATATTTTGACAAAAGAAAAACAATGACTTTTGTAATGGTTATGTGCAGTAAAACTTTTCATAAACAACAACTCACCTTAATCTGTGTTCCAAAATTTGTTTTGGACGTCTTAGATGAAGTGAGCAGTTATGATTTTGGTTTACAGAGTAAACAACTAAAACCTAAGGTTTTGGGCATTGTTTTCTCTGAACGCATACATTTGTCTAAATATGGCCATGGACATGCAATATTGTGGCTTTCCTGTACGTCTTCTTCATCACTAAAAGAAAAATCTAATCCGCAGGAGAAAATTCCTCTGCCCTTTGAAAATATGTTGTTTTTTTCTTGAGTGGTCAGCTTGAAGCGTCCCTCTGTCTCGGACTTCCTCTTCGTCATGTGACATGAGTGCGTGACTGTGCGGGACTACCAGTTTTGATGACCCGCCTTATGCGGTATGGCTCGGTTGGTAGAGTGGCCGTGCCAGCAACTTGAGGGTTCCAGGTTCGATCCCCGCTCCTGCCATCCTAGTCACTGCCGTTGTGTCCTTGGGCAAGACACTTTACCCACCTGCTCCCAGTGCCACCCACACTGGTTTAAAAAACAAATGTAACGTAGATATTGGGTTTCACAATGTAAAGCACTTTGAGTCACTAGAGAAAAGCGCTATATAAATATAATTCACTTCACTTATCTTGCCTCTGATTGGCCAGTCCGTAATGTTGTGCCCTAACCTTAGCCAATTGTGACTCAGTATATGAACACCAACCAATCATAATGGATTTTCTCCGTCTGTATGGATGTTCTCATTCACCCAGTTAATTGTATTTTCTCCATATATATATTTTTTGGCCTGGATTTGCAGGCAATTTTCTCTTTTTGTAGCTTGTAGCTTTGATGCTAGCTACTTAGCTATATGGGTCTAAAAGTAGCTAAGCTGCAGGAAAAGCTACTCATTAAAAAGTAGTTAAACTACCGCCAAAATGCTGGAAAATTTACAAAACATGACATGTGGACTCGTCACAACACTTTTCCACTTTGCATCAGTCCATCTTAGATGAGCTCGGGCCCAGCGAAGCCGGCGGCATTTCTGGGTGTTGTTGATAAATGGCTTTCGCTTTGCATAGTAGAGTTTTCACTTGCACTTACAGATGTAGTTATTGACAGTGGTTTTCTGAAGTGTTCCTGAGCCCATGTGGTGATATCCTTTACACACTGGTGTCACTTTTTGATGCAGTACCGCCTGAGGGATCGATGGTCATGGGCATTGCCGCTAACATATAGTGATTTCTCCAGATTCTCTGAACCTTTTGATGATATTACGGACCATAGATGGTGAAATCCCTAAATTCCTTGCAATAGCTCGTTGAGAAATGTTGTTCTTAAACTGTTCGACAATTTGCTCACACATTTGTTGACAAAGAGGTGACCATCCTTGTTTGTGAATGACTGAGAATTTCATGGAAGCTGCTTTTATACCCAATCATGGCACCCACCTGTTCCCAATTAGCCTGCTCTCCTGTGGGATGTTCCAAATAAGTTTTTGATGAGCATTCCTAGGCTTTCTCAGTCTTTTTTGCCACTTGTGCCAGCTTTTTTGAAACATGTTGCAGGCATCAAATTCCAAATGAGCTAATATTTGCAAAAAATAACAGTTTACCGGTTCGAACAATAAATATCTTGTCTTTGCAGTCTATTCACTTGAATATAGGTTGAAAAGGGATTTGCAAATCATTGTATTTGTCATGATCTGTGGTCTAGATCATGTTTTGTTTGGTTATGTTCAGTTGGGTTTTGGACTCCCCTAGTTCCTGTTTTTGTGCACTCTTGTTTGTTTTGGTTTCCATGACTACTCACTAGTTTCACCTGCCTTATGCACGCACCTGTTCTAATCAAGAGACTATTATTTAAGCCTGTTTTTTTCAGTTGGAATACACAGAAAAAGGTGTGTTCTTGCCTCACATAGTAGATATTAGGCAAAATTTCCCCCCAAAAAGTGCAGTTTTCCAGTGTTCAAATAGTGTTTCATTGTTTTTGAATAATAATTAAAAAAAATTCACATCTTTGAACAAAAGCACATTTTGTCAGGTTGAATAAAAACTCCACCAATAGAATGAAATGTTTTTTTTATTGAATCGAACTTCTGTCTTCCATCCGTTTAAAACCAGGGAGCAGATTATCTTTCCAATATCTGTGGAGATAGACGACCCTCATGAGATTAATAGAATACACTTTCGGTGACGATGTATAACCTCAAGACGTGGGTATACAGAATAAATGTTACAAATTTGACGTACCACCAAATACTACCATTTTTTTTGTAAGTCATAATAAACTTTTAGAACAATTCTTAGAAACTCTTTATTTATTTTTTTTTGGTTAAATTACATCAAAAAATATACTTGCTGATGACGTTATCTACTCTTGAGGTTATATAATGTGCTCAATTCCCACAGCCGTGAAAAGCGTTGCTTATGTGCAGTAGCATATTGTACAAGGGGAATAATGGAACACATGTAAAAAGAATAAAAATACATTAAGCAGTACATGTCAAAACATCTACTGGCACCGGAAATATGGCAGGAAATATCTCACACTGTAGTACTCCTACTTGTCTTCTTCGGCGGGTTAACGTGCACAATTTCAGTGTAACCTAATTAAGGACATTTTTCGTTTTAATGCAGCCCGATAAACTAATAAAGTGGGGGAAAAAAATGTTTATATTCAAATGGATGAGAAGATTACTTGTATGTGGTTTCTTTCAAATATATTTTCCAAATTCTTTTAACAAAAATAACAAACATTGGGAGTTGGCCACCTAATACCTAAATAATAATTCATTACAGCCAGACTTCTGTCTAACCAATGCATTCTGTAAAACATATGGGATTTATTCCTTTCTAATCTACATGAAATAAATTAACAGATATTACACCCAATTAAAAGTATATGGTTTTACTCCCAAATCAATAATTCATACATGTGATATACTTGCTTTATTAAATAGTATGCCTGCAGCACTACTCGCCATTTCTTGTGATCGGACTGAAGGGCACAATAAAACTGTTCATGTCACATTCAATCAAACTCCTTTTTTTTTTTTTTTTAAGATATTGTGCTTTATAAATCTGACATATACCTAAAGGGACTGTTTGCAACATTTACACTGGATTCAACAACGTTCCGATGTAATTTAAGCATCATATTCCGCATTATATATGGCTTTCAACACATAACGACAGAAACCACGCCTGTACGTAACTGGTCAATCCGCCCATCTTCTTACGCATAGCCGAGGTTGGGTCGCGGGGGCAGCAGCCTAAGCAGGGAAGCCCAGACTTTCCTCTCCCCAGACACTTCGTCCAGCTCCTCCCGGGGGATCACGAGGCGTTCTCAGGCCAACCAGGAGACGTAGTCTTCCCGTGTCCTGGGTCTTCCCCGTGGCCTCCTACCGGTTGGACGTGCCCTAAACACCTCCCTAGGGAGGCGTTCGGGTGGCATATAAGCCGAATATAAAATACGTTGCTAGATGAGTTATTCATGCAGAAAGAGTCTGTAAATGTTTATTTTCATAACTTAATCGTTTTCAAGTGGTGTCTGTCACACGGCTGATCAAACAAAACAGAAGTCATGGTCATGGACCCGCGAGCTGCGGAAGCTAGCTCTCCAATCAGCTAAACAGACTCAATAAATCCGCGGTGACGTACTGGTGAATTTACCGAGGGATTTTTGAAACTGAAACAATACAAAAAGAATGCCATTGTGAGTTAATAATACTAACACAGACACTCGTAAACGTGTTAGCATATTAGCTCATGCTAACGAAGCTAGCTCGATTACATTACGATAGCGCGTACAAAAACCACTCCTGCAGACATCACTACAAGGTGCCGTTTTAGTAAGCATAAACAGTCTTAGTGATGCGGTAAAACTTCAAAACGTTGCTTGGAGTGATGAATGAAGAATCCGTAGGAGTCGAAACGCTATGCACCTGCAGTGAGCGATCCTGTCCATTAGATGGCGCCATAGCACAAACAACAAAACATTGTCAAGGTGTATTTGTTTTTTTGTTTGTTTTAAAAATACTTTTATTATGACTGTTATCAGAGAAAAATCCATAAATTAGACGCACCATTTTCACGGTTCAAAGTGTAAAAAAAAAGTAGCAGCTAAGTAATTGCTAATTTGTGTGCTTTTAAGTGTCTTTCATCCTTTTTTACAGCATTTTTCTCGTTTTGTTAGCTCAATAGTAGTCCAAAGAAAGCAATGGACAAGCCATGTGTGGTTTGAAACATTCAGAACGATTCCACAGCCTTGGCGATACTAATCACCCCCTACCTCACCCTACCTTCCCCTGGATGCCAATAAGATTAACCGACAAGGAAAAGTGGATTTTATTTTTTTTATTCCTAATCATTGTAGCGACCTGGCTGTTAAAGTTAAAGAGTTTTAGGAATTCAAACTGAGACTGCACCACGGGGCTACTGACAAAATGTGTGTGTGTCCGCAGGGTGACTGGAAATGAGGTTAGTTATTGTTTTTTGGCTTTTGTTAGTAAATAGAAAGTTGATGCATCACCCCCCTTGTTAAGTTTGTGTGATATACAGTTAGGGCTGGGTCGACAAAATGATATCAATAATATAGCGATTGACATGTAATTGATATAAATAAAATTGCATTCCATAAAATAAGATTTTTTTGGGTTGGAAGAAACGGGAAAGTGGTGGTGTTGCATGAACAAAGGCATTCGCATTCTGGTAACCGAGCAACGCAGGAAGTTATGACTGATCAATGGGAGTGACACGCTAACAGCCAATCAGGTAACACTATCAACTATCAGGTTGCGCCATCCTGTTGTCTCGCGGTTAACTCTTTGCATGGAGTGAGAAGAGACAGTAAAAATGTGTGCCGTAGAGAGCGAAGAAATTGTCGATAAAACAGGAAAAGTGACCTCAACAGTTTGGCAGTTTTTCAGATTTTTCAAAAACAGACCGTAGTCCTTCGCTGCGCTCACCTCTTTTTTTCAACCCTCGTCCGTTCCCTATTCCGGTAAACGGAAACAACAGTTGGGAACTAATTTACAGGACTGTATCAATAAAAATAAATGACAAAACATAACAAATGTGCTACTTTAAAATAGTAATAATTTTGTCCAATAATAATTACTGCATAACATAAAATTCCTTTCTATACTTAGGTAAGAATAACAGACCAAATAAATGTTACACAGCCGTAACTTCCTGGAACTTAATCTGCAAAACATATTTCTTCTAAGGTTCCTCTAAGTTTACATTTTCACACTTTGCACTATTTTGTTTCATTTTAAGAGGTTATTGAGAAGTATTTGTGATTTTAGAATTTTGTTTATATTGTTTGAGTTTTTTACAGGGTTGTGTTGATATTTCCTTTTCTTTCTGCCTTTATAGCTGAGGGGATTATAATAAAAGTAAATCAAAATGTTTACATTTAATATATTCCTGGTTTTTATTGTTGATAATTAATAAAAAATATATCAATAATTATCGATATCGACCGATATGAAACGCTTATATTGTGATATAGTTTTCAGCCGTATCGCCCAACCCTACATATACAGTACTGTTTAGCGCAGTCAAAGAGTACAAACTTTAACAAAAATATGGATTTTTGTCAAGACTAGAACCCATTGTGTCTTATGGTGAAATGTGCTTCAATATATATACTTTTCTATTTACAAACCCAGTTCAAGACCCGATTAAGTTCAGAAATTGAGGTTCCACTCTAGTTTATTGTAACATCAACATGACTGCAAATTTCTAATTGATGCTCTTGGACTGCTTTCCTTTAGCCAGACAAATTACTCGGTCCGACAAATACATTTTATTCAACATAATTGTAAAAAAAAAAAAATATATATATATATATATATATATATATATATATACGTTAGGTCAGGTAAAAACACAGAGGCTATTTCATCCCTACAAGCCTCACAGATTTCCCGCTCTTCAGAGGATTTTATTTAATAAAATACCGCTCTACCCCCGGTATTGAGCACTATATAAAGGATAAACCACAGTAACCTCGACTACATATATATATATATATATATATATATATATATATATATATATATATATATATATATATATATTTATATATATAGTCAAGGTTTCATAGGTTGAGGTTTTATATATATATACATATATATATATATATATATATATATATATATATATATATATATATATATATATATATATATATATATATATATATATATATATATATATATATATATATATCAGTGACGTGCGGTGAGGTTCATGGCTGGTGAGGCACTGACTTCATCACAGTCAGATTTACAAACATATGAACCCTAAAGAGTATCTTATTCACCATTTGATTGGCAGCAGTTAACGGGTTACGTTTAAAAGCTCATACCAGCATTCTTCCCTGCTTGGCACTCAGCATCAAGGGTTGGAATTGGGGGTTAAATCACCAAAAATGATTCCCGGGCGCGGCGCCGCTGCTGCCCACTGCTCCCCTCACCTCCCAGGGGGTGAGCAAGGGGATGGGTCGAATGCAGAGGACACATTTCACCACACCTAGTGTGTGTGTGACAATCATTGGTACTTTAACTTAACTTTAACTTTACATATACAAACTGTAGCACACAAAAAAGCACATTTAATAAAAAAAAACTTTATTATGGTCTTACCTTTACTTATAAATTAAGTCCATGCGCCGCTCCTTTTGAACAAAAGCATCGATAACTTGTTTATAGAAGTCTTCCTTATCTTTCTTCAGTTTTAAAAGTCTCTCTGTCTCGATGGAGATGATCCTTTAATTATTAGCTCCTGCTTCGATTGAAAGTCCAGTTTAGAAAACTGTTTTATTTTAGATATGTAATCCTCCATGTTAAAAGTTCAGGCGAGAGGAAAAAATAAACGATCGCTGCTAACTGTTGCTGCTTGTTGTCACTTCTTCTGCAGCCGAGTAGTCGCAAGAATGATATCTGGGATCTCTACCGCCCTCTACCACCAGGAGGCGTGATTACTGCGAGCCTCACCCAGTGCGTCTTTGCAGTCGTTTTATGATTGCTCAGCACAAGAAATACGTTACACACATACAGTTGTTGACAAAATACACTGTACATTATATACCTCAGCTAACTAAACTATGGAAATGTATAATATAATTCATATAGCAATACGGTCTCACTGCACAGCAGGCCAGCAGTTAGCCGAGTCATTGCGCAATCCATGGCGAGGCTCAACTGGCTGGTGACTCACCGCAAGTCTCTTCTCAGTATTTGAACGGCAAATGTGAAAATTCAGCGATTTTGAATAAAAATAATCTAAAACTGGTGAAGTTAAATGGAAAATAACGTTATAGTATAATCACTGGATACATATAACTATTTAATTGTTTTTTTTTCTTTTTACATTTTTTTTCTTTCGATGATGGCACGTGAGGCCCCGCCTCACCTGCCTCCCCTAACTGCACGTCACTGATATATATATATATATATATATATATATATATATATATATATATGTATATATATATATATATATATATATATATATATGTGTATATACAAAGTCGAGGTTTCTGTGGTTTATCCGTTATACAGTGCTCAATACCAGGGTAGGGCGGAATATGTATAATATAGAATAAATTCCCCTGAGGAGCAGGGAAACCGGCAAAACAGGCTTGTAGGGATGATATACATATATATATATATATATATATATATATATATATATATATATATATATATATATATATATATATGTATATATATATATATATATATATATATATATATATATATATATATATATATATATATATATATATATATATATATATATATATATATATATATATATATATATATATATACCGTATATATGTTCGCTTAAACCACTAACATAACATATAATAATGTTTAATTTTTTTGGTTTAAAAAATGTAACTATGAGCAAGTTGCAAACAGCCCCTTTAAATTAACTGGTGTTTACGCTCTTGTCATGCGTGTGCTCATCAACTATTACCTTAATTGGGTTACATATCGTCGTCATAATTGCGGGCATGTTAACATACTTCAGTACTGCCATTACAATGTTTACAGAAATTCAACTTTTTTTTTTTTTACTATTTTTCTAAAAAAAAACAAGAAAAAACAATAATTGTAGTACATTGGGTCAAGATGCATTCACTGCTGTGCAATTGTTATCGCTCAAGCAAAGCTAGTCCACATCCCAACTTCAGTTAATAGGTCTGCAGGCCCTCTTTTTCACGGTTTACATGATTTTCATATTGAATTGAATGGGAGTCTCAGTTGGACTAGCCTCTTCTGTGTCTTCTTTGTACTCGACCTCTATAGTTGTCTTTGTGCTGTCTTTTCCTCGGCTCCACAGAAACAGAATAACAAGACAGAAGAGCACAACTCCGAGGAAAGAAATGAACCCCATGGTGGTTGCGATGATTAGTGTCTTAACATCAAACGGAAAGGTAATTGTGGTCCGGGTCACGTTCGCCCCTTCGTCGCTGGGCTGGTTGGAAATGAAGGCAAACGTCTTGTTTGGCTGATGAGGCCAATTAGGGGAGTAGCTATGTACAAAAAGATGGCTGACTTTGGTGTCATTGCCTGCAGGATTGCTGGCAATGCACAGGTAAGTGCCGTTGTCTTGAATTTGGGCATAACGGACCTCTAATGTACCTTCGTCGGACACGGAAAGTCTTGAGCCCATAGTTTTGGTGGTGATGTAATCTTTCTTCGGAGAAAGCCACATGATGACGGGGAATGGATCACCTTCCGCTTGGCAACCAAAACTGATGGTAGTCCCTTCGTCCACGTGGCTCTCTTGAACCTTGTTATCCACAATTTGCGATTTCTGGCAGCTGAAATAATTAGAAGGGAGGATATCTGGGAAGTCTTTGAACTCCTTTCCTTGCACAAGATCAGGTGAAGCACAGATGGGTTGCTGTCTATTAAAGTTTAACCTCCAACGCCGGCGGAAAACCCACAGCAAGCGACAGTCGCATGCCAAAGGGTTGTCATGCAAAGCCAGGGTCTCCAGATTACCCACGGAGTGGAAAACAGACTCCTCCACGGTGTTCAGCCTATTACCAGAAACATTGAGAACGTGCAGATGATTTAGTCCTCGGAAGGAGTAAGGCTCAATGGCAATTAATCTGCCACCAGCCAAATGAAAAGCCTGCAGCTTTTGCAGATTGTGAAGTTGGTTTCCTTCGACAGTACGGATGGGATTGAAAGACAGGTTTAGAAATCGTAAATATCTCAGGTGACTGATGGCTTGGTAGGGAATAATGGTAAGATTGCAGTTTGTAATTGCCAAAGAGGTCAAGTTGATTCCAAATAAGCATTTGGGGGTCATGGTATCCATGGAAGGCATGTGTGATATTTCTAGTACTCTTAGCCGATACAGCCGCTTGAAGGAGTAATCCCTTATGGCAGTGATGTTCAGATACCGTAATCGGAGTGACAGCAGGTTGTGCAGATGGCTCAGGGCATCAGTGGGCACTGAGGACAGCTTATAACCCTCAATGTTGAGGGTTTCAAGATTGCTGAGGCCGTGAAACGATCGTGGCGAGATGAAAACGAGGTCATTGTCACCCACTTCCAGTACCCTCAGGTTGTAGAGCTCCTGGAACATGTAGTCTAGCAGAATGACAATCTTGTTCTCACTGATATCCAGCTGTGTAAGGTTGTTGAGGCCAGTGAACACCCCCAGCTGGATGAGCTTGAGCTGGTTATTGCGCAACCCGAGAGTCCGTAGGTTCATGAGGTTGCTAAACGCGCCGGACTCAATGGACGAAATGATGTTTTCGTTTAGTTGGAGCTCCTCCAGCTGCGGGTAGTTGATGAATTCCTCCGGCCCAATAAGTTTTAGACGGTTGGTGCTCAGATCGAGAAGCCTTGTTTCTGTGGGGATGCCTTCGGGAAGAGTTGCCATTCGTCTTCGATGGCACACTACCGAGCGCTCCTGGGCATTGCAGTCACATCTGGAAGGGCATCCGGTGGTCGAGCCGGAAAGGACGGTACCCAGCATCAGGACCAGGATGGGCTGCCAGCACGCCACCAAGTAGCTGTGCCCCCCTGTGTCAGCAGTGACCATCCTACTGCTACCCTGTAGACAGAGAGGAACGAAGTTTGCGTTAATGAAATGGACACAATTACTATTAACATAATGCATTTTATTACATCTAAATAAATGGTAAATGGTTGTACTTGTATAGCGCTTTTCTATCCCTTTTTAGGGAGCCCAAAGCGCTTTGACAGTATTTCCACATTCACCCATTCACACACACATTCACACACTGATGGCGGGAGCTGCCATGCAAGGCGCTAACCAGGACCCATCAGGAGCAAGGGTGAAATGTCTTGCCCAAGGACACAACGGACGTGACTAGGATGGTAGAAGGTGGGGATTGAACCAGTAACCCTCAGATTGCTGGCACGGCCACTCTCCCAACTTCGCCACGCCGTCCCCCTATCTATACAAGGGGGTCTCCAACTTTTACAAATTAAAAATGGCAGAGAGCTACTCATTTTTAAAACATTTATTGTCATAGCTAATATCAACCCAAACAAGGTAAATCTGCTTGTTTTTTAAGAACATGAATACAATGTTGCTGTCCACAGCTCACACGTTGTATTAAAACGTAAAAACGATTTCATATATTTCAGTATGTATTCTCTTTCTGGTGTATCTAACATTATGAAATGATACTCCATGTTGCATCTTTTATCATTATTATCATATATAATATCATGCCCGTAATCTACCTAATCAGATAAAGTATTACAATACATTTTGATTCCTAACTTACGTTCCTACCTTCAGTATTAAGGAAGTTATTGTTAAGATATTATGCTGTCGGTCCATATTGTTTCAAAACAACTTCTTATCTTTCCTCTTATTATTATCTCAATAGCGTTTTAACACCTGTAGACAGGGCCCCAGGCATAAACACTCTTTGCGGTTGTTTAGAGTGCAATTGGCCTCACTTTTGCTCTGTTATGAGTCAACATGTGCTTTGTGATATTTTCAGTTCGATTTAGCAGCATCTTGGTTGCGTCTTGGAGCTCCAAGAGATAATTGCTCATTTAGCATCGCTTTGAACGCCCGTCATCATGTTGAAAACAACCATACTTTTTAAGTTGATATAGTAGCCAAATCTTTATAAGTCATGTCAAAAACAACAATTTTTTTTGTGGTTTTGTGCAGTTTTAAATGTATTGTCTTCACTACAGTCTTTCCTCAAATCTATCAACTAGTGTTGTCCCGATACCAATATTTTGGTACCGGTACCCAAATGATTTTGATACTTTTCGATACTTTTCGATATAAAGGGGACCACACCAAATGTCATTATTGGCTTTATTTTAACAACAAATCTTAGGGTACATTAAACATATGTTTCTTATTGCAAGTTTCTCCTTAAATAAAATAGTGAACATACGAGGACAACTTGTCTTTTATTAGTAAGTAAGCATACAAAGGCTCCTAATTTAGTCTGCTGACATATGCAGTAACATATTGTGTCATTTTCCATTCTATTACTTTGTCAAAATTATTAAGGACAAGTGGTAGAAAATGAATCATTGATCTACTTGTTCATTTACTGTTAATATCTGCATATTTTCTGTTTTAACATGTTCTATCCACACTTCTGTTAAAATGTAATAGTCACTTATTCTTCTGTTGTTTGATACTTGACATTAGTTTTGGATGATACCACAAATTTGGGTATCAATCTGATACCAAGTAGTTACAGGATCATACATTGGTCATATTCAAAGTCCTCATATGTCCAGAGACATATTTCCTGAGTTTATAAACATAATATACATACCGGTACTTTTCAGAGGCGGTATAGTTCAGAATATGATTCATTAGTATCACGGTACTATACTAATACCGGTATACCGTCCAACCCTACTATCAACCTAGTTGTTTCTTGTAACATCACTATTGAGCATTTGGACTGAACTGAATTGTAGTTGTCAATGTAGTCTCTTATTTATTGTCCACACTTGATTATTTATTGTAAATACACATCTTTACATACATAAATAAAATGTGACCTCTAATTATTTTATTATAATTGAAACTGCTTTATTTGTCAGTTGTGTTTTCTACTGTATGCAAACACTCAGGCTCTCATAACCAAATCTACTTCTGGTCGCCGAAAATATTCCAGTAAACCCTTACTTAAAGCTGTTAATTGGTAAATTAATTTCCGCAAAGTAGCATTGAATTATTATAAATGTAATATTTTTATAGCTACAGCAGAAAAAAACCCATAAACGGCTTTCTAAACATGTTGTTTTTTACATAAAGAATGCCATCTAGAGATGAAATAATACCTGTCAGCTTTACAAGCCGCAAATGTCAAAGCCCAATGTGGTGAATTATTACGATGCTCACTCGGCTGCAGTCAGCCCTATAGCCCCTTGCGTGTTACATGAATAAAATTAAAGACCAAAATGGGGCCACAAACAAACTCTTGTTTAGGGCTACAGCGACCCAGGCAACCAGTTCTTTTAGACCAAACTGATGTAATCCAGACCTGGGCATTCTGCGGCCCGCGGGCCACATCCGGCCCTTTGAGCGTCCCTGTCCGTCCCGCGTGGGGCCAATCATAAATTACAAAATACCATTAAAAAAGTATCTATGTCGCGTGCGCAATACAACTGTGCTGCTTTTATTTTGAAAAGTGTTATTTATGGGCGTATATCCGTGTGTAACCTGTGAGTGAAGGTGCACAGCGACAAGTGATGCACGGTTTACACCCCAGACGCTAAAAAGAGAAAAGTTGATGACGAATGGCGTGTTTTCAACAAGACATGGACTGCCAAGCAACGTTCCCATCTAAGGTGCGCAATTGCGCACTGCTCAAGCGTCCTCTGCGCACAGCAAATATATGCCGCGCACCAAATCAAATCCCATCTGAATTCTAAACAAAATAAACACATTTATTCTGTGTAAATTTGCAATGCAACTCTGAGTGACAGTGTCAACAAGCGGCCCTAATGGTGTTCGTCTAAACCGTTTAATTGAACACCGTTCAATTATTATAACGTCTATCGAGATGCTTTGAGGCCAGGAATTATATCGATTTGAGCAAAACTGTTTATATTCGGCCATAACCACACCAAAAACATGAGTAAAACACTCCTATCTCGAAAAACTAGTCATTTTCTGCCGTACAAACCAGGCCAAAACCAACTTGTCATCTGTCACCGACACGCATAGCACTAAACCACTGGTGCGTTTATGGCCACACAAAAAGTCAGACAACTCAAACACCACACAAAGTTACACTATGACTCCTCAGTCTTACGTGTGCTTTTTTTACTGTCATTTATTATTATTGTTAATTTATTGATATTAATCATGAAATGCTGTTACTAGAGAAAGTTACAGGAATGCACACTTTATCCTATGCTTACATTTCATTGTGCAACATGAGGATGTTTAAGGGGAACTAAATGTGATCTCTTTAAGGGGTACAAATGATTTCCAAAGCAGTGCTTTTGGTATAAAGTTAAGTTAGGTTAAATGCAAGTATTATTATTATTATTATTATTATTTATCTTACGGTATATATAAAAAATAATATTGAGCAAAATGTAATTGAAATATTGTCGATGTGGCCCTCCAGCAGTGCTCGGGTTGCTCATGCGGCCCCCGGTAAAAATTAATTGCCCACCCCTAATGTAATCTCATGTCAGTAAATTCATGGTACGGAAGTTGATGCCATCCTGACCATATAAAGGCATGTTCGTGCCCGTGCGTGTTCTCTACGCATTTATCTTAGGCCATAACTAACCAATAACGTTAACTTCACGTACGTCTGCTCACAGGGATTTGGTTGTCATTCTGCATACCTTGTGGTACGTCTTTCACTTGTGTGATATAAGCTATTCCACATGTGATGTACAACTTTATGTTCATACTTTCTGACCTCCCCGCCATACGTGACCACTGTCTACCCAAACTGGCAGGCTTCTTGCTCCATAGGATATGGAAAAACATGTTATTTCGTAGGCTAGCAGACATTACATATGGGACACTACAAAGTGAGAAACATGGCCCCGTTTACACTGCACACCAAATCTGATTTTTTTGCCCTCAAGTGACACAGATCTGATTTTTCTTGCCAGTCTAAACGCTCCAAAGTGCTTCAAACCTGATCTTTTTCCAATCAGATTCAAGCCACCTCAGGAGATAGTCTAAATCCAACTGGAATCTGATCTTTTCAAATGTGACTTCAGTTTAATGTAACTTTTTCGTCAGCTTTGGGCGAGCTACGTCATTTGGAAGTGGATTTTTCATCACAACGTCCGGTTTCCGTGAGCAAAGTGTTATTTTGACGGTCAAATTTTCGGTGTATCACTAGTCAACCGTGTGCAAATAGTAGGCTTTACACAATATATGAATATATATTTAGATTCTGAAGTAATAGCGATTGTTGAAGGACGGGAATTGACGCTTTGGCGTATTTGCTTACATGTTACGTACACTGTGTACAGTATTTTTCGGACTATAAGTCGCAGTTTTTTTCATAGTTTGGCCGGGTGTGCGACTTATTCTCAGGAGCAACTTATGTGTGAAATTATTAACACATTACCGTAAAATATCAAATAATACCATTTAGCTCATTTACGTAAGAGACTAGACGTATAAGATTTCATGGGATTTAGCGATTAGGAGTGACAGATAATTTGGTAAACATAGCATGTTCTATATGTTATAGTTATTTGAATGACTCTTACCATAATATGTTACGTTAACATACCAGGCACGTTCTCAGTTGGTTATTTATGCCTCATACAACGTACACTTATTCAGCATGTTGTTGACTATTATTTATTTATTTATTTTTATTGTAATTACTTATGGAGTTTATTGTGAAAAAATTGTGAACAGGAAGTGAACAAAAAGTTTTGCAACTGTTATGTAAAGAAAAGGGGTAGGATTAAATAAGCTCTGCTTCTTCCTACTCCTTTTCGAACATGTTGAAAAGAAACTGGAAATTGTGATGTATTATGTTGTATGCTTGCATGTTCGAAATAAACTCAAACTCAAACTCAAACTCAAACTCAAATTGCCTTTCAAATGTCTATTCTTGGTGTTGGGTTTTATCAAATACATTTCCCCAAAAAATGCGACTTATACTCCAGCGCGACTTATATATGTTTTTTTCCTTCTTTATTATTTGTTTTCGGCCGGTGCGACTTATACTCCGGAGCGACTTATACTCCGAAAAATACGGTAAGTTATTTAGGTAAGTAAGTTAAAAAATAAAGCTAACATAAATCCACGCCGATGTCCTTGTTGCTTCTATTTAACAGCCATAAAAAGATTAAAACCCTCGCAAATATATTACAATATATATTTATATATATATTCATTCATACTAGTGTGTTCCCGATACAAATATTATAGTACCGGTACCAAAATGTATTTCGATACTTTTCGGTACTTTTCTAAATAAGGGGGACCACAAAAAAAATGGCATTATTGGCTTTATTTTAAAAAACAATCTTACAATACATTAAACATACGTTTCTTATTGCAAACAAAGAACAATTTTGGCCTTAAATAAAATAGTGAACATAGTAGACAACTTGTCTTTTAAACAAAGGCTCAAGAACAACAACAGAAGAATAAGTGATTATTACATTTTAACAGAAGTGTAGATAGAACATGTTAAAAGAGAAAGTAAGCAGATATTAACAGTAAATGAACAAGTAGATTTATATTTCATTTCCTACCACTTGTCCTTAATAATTTTGACAAAATAATACATTGATAAATGACACAATATGTTACTGCATACATCAGCAGCTAAATTAGGAGTCTTTGTTTGTTTACCTACTACTAAAAGACAAGTTGTCTTGTATGTTCACTATTTTATTTAAGGACAAACTTGCATTAAAAAAACATGTTTAATGTACCGTAATATTTTTTTGTTAAAATAAAGCCAATAATGCAATTTTTTGTGGTCCCCTTTATTAAGAAAAGTATTGAAAAGGACCGAAAAGTATCGAAAAACATTTCGGTACCGGTACCGGTACCAAAATATTGGTATCGGGACAACTCTAGTAGACTCTCAAGCAGACACACATTCGTAATTCAATAATAATTGGGATAGGGACAAAATGTCAAATTCCCGTGTGTGCTCTTTTACATCAACGACATCCTGAAAACACCGGTAAATTGTAACCCCATAGATCTCGATCGTTCGACCAGCGTACAGCAGCTGTGTCACATAGCTGTGCATAACGTGCCACATTTCTAGAACCCTCTTGCGAACACACAACAACATGTTCAGTCCCTGCTGGAGTGTTGATCTAGCTGTGATATAAGATAACAGAGTGCTGCCAAGAGGTGACAGAATAAGTACAGGAGATTGGAAATTCCATTGCGTTATAACCGTGCGACACCAACTGAATACCTCACATTCTAAGCAAATGTTTCCGGGGCTCTAAGCAGAATTGTATTATGAGGACTTGTAACGATGCATTATGTAATAATAGTGCGTTAGGGATGTAACGATATGAAAATATAATATCACGGTTATGGTTGTACGATATATATGCAACCCTAACCCTAATAAAGTACTAATGAATCAAAAACCCTCTAAATAGTACTTTTTGAGCAGATGTGCATGGTGGGCAACGCACACGAACGGAGTACTTACAAGCAGACACAGTGTGAAGACAGAAGAGGGAGAATGGACGCATTTTGGCTTGAAAACTAACAAAAAAAGGGGAAGCTATAAACACTGATGCACCGCTCTGCAAGAGGTATGTTAAGGTGTTTGAGCTTATTGGAGTTCATTTATGCGTGCACATGAACAACACTTTATTCGAGTTCGATCATCAACGTCCTCTCTCCGAGGATACTTTATTTTCTTCTTCTTCTGTTGAACACACAACTGCTGCGGTGTTAAACACTACACAGCACCCGAGCGCCCCAAGTGGAGAACATGCGCTACAACATCCAACCTCTACAATAAACACACAGAGTAAGAGCGCAGATATATACAATCTTAACACCCCCACTCGCTATTAGCTCACTGTGTTAAATCAATTTGTAAACAGTATTTAAGAACATTTTCCATCATCCTGTTTTGTTAGGATTCCTCCTTCTAGTCTTTATCCCAAAATGCCAAACATATTCTGTGAAAAACATTTCAACTTATGTTTAGTAGCTGGTTTTGTCAGGATATCAGCAACCATTTGTTCTGTAGGGCAATATTCCAGTAATACCCTACCAGTAGCAACAATGTCTCTTATGAAGTGGTATTTCACATCAATGTGTTTGCATCTTTGTCTGTTAACAGGATTTTTAGTGAGTGCAATCGTACCTTGGTTATCTTCGTACACTTTTGTTGTAACATATTGATAGTTATCAAGTCCTTTTAGTAGCTGTTCAATGTAAAGACACTCCTGTATAGCTGAAGCTAACGAAATGTACTCTGCTTCACAGGTAGAAAGAGCTACTGTTGGTTGTTTTCTTGTCTTCCATGAAATGAATGAACTGCCTTCACACAAAGTTGCACAATAGCCTGATGTGCTACGTCTGTCTGTTTCATTTGATGCCCAACTTGCATCACAGTAAACTGTCAGACCGAGTCTTTCAGTTACATTCTTCTTAAAGTTAAGTCCTTGTTCTGATGTACCTTTTAGGTATCTGAATACATGTTTCACTGTATTCCAATGTTCCATAGTAGGTTCATTAAAGTGTTGAGATAGTTTACTCACAACAAAGCTTATGTCAGGTCGAGTGCATGTGGATAAGTAAATTAAACTTCCCACTGCTTCTCTGTACTGTCTTGGTTGTTTCAACTTTTCAGCATTTTCTGCATAATCAAGTTTTGGTTCACAAGGAGTTTCTCTTGGTTTACAATTTTCCATATCAAACCTTCGTAAAACCTTTTTCATATATCTCTCTTGTGACATTTTGACTAGTCCATTTGTTTGTTCAAAGTCTATTCCTAAGAAATGTTTTAGGATTCCCAAATCCTTCATTTTGAATCTCTGAGTTAACATTCTTTTTACATCCTGCATTGATTTTTTACTTGAAGCAGCTAAAATAAGGTCATCTACCCAAATAATAAGTATTAGCTTTTGACCGTATTTTTCTCTTGTATACACACAATGATCTGCTTCATTTTGCACAGTCATTTTCACATAAATGGGTGTGTAACACTGTATTCCAGTTTCTGCCCGACTGTTTGAGTCCATACAATGATTTGTTCAGTTTACATACCAGTTTTTCACCAGTGTTAGAGTTTTTCTCGTATCCTTGTGGTTGTTCTAAAGAGATTTCACAGTCGATGGGTGCGTGCAGATACGCGGTCTTCACGTCCATCTGATGTAAGATTAGGTCCTCCTGTGCCGCCTTCTGCATGAGAATCCTTACACTTAACATGTCAGCTGTCGGTGAAAACTTCTCTTCGTAATCAGTTCCTGCTTTCTGGTCGTATCCTTTAGCAACAAATCTCGCCTTATATTTATCAGATCCATCTGTGTCAGTTTTGAGTGCATAAACCCACTTCGCTTTTAAAGCTCGCTTACCTGGTGGTAAGTCAGTCAACTGGAATGTGTCATTTTCCACAAGTGAGTTCATCTCCTCATCCATGGCGTTTTTCCAGTGCATTGACTTGGGTGATAACACGGCTTCCTGATAAGTTTCTGGAATGTCACAAACTGCTCGATAACAGAAATCAACACATGTTTGTAATCTGTCCAATGAATCATCAGTCTCAAAATCTTGTAGATAAACTGGCTTTTGTTTTATCCTGAATGGATTCTTTCTGATTTCTGTTTCGGCATTTGCCGCTGACTGTTCCACATCTTCCTGCTCATTTAAATCCTCAGTTTTGTTTTCAGGTTGAACTCTGTCCTCATCCTTCTGGTCACTGTCACAGACTGCATTGTCTCTGTTTCCAATGTCATGTCCTGCGTATGGCTCTAAAGTTTGTGTCTCTCTTTCTACACTTGTTTTGGTTGCGAATCTCACCAATCTGATCTTTTGGACCTTTTCCATTTCTGGATAATATACAAGGAAGGCTGGGCTGTATTTATCATAGCCTATGAAAAGGCCCTGCTCACTTTTGGAGTCTAGTTTTCCTTTTCCTTGTTTGTAACCAAAACATGTAGACCCAAACTTTTGCATTTGTGACACATTTGGTACTTTTCCTGTAAGTAACTCATATGCTGTTTTCTTTGTCCGTCTATTGTAACACCTGTTTCTAACATGAGCTGCTGTTTGAATGGCATAGTTCCACAAATAGTTTGGTAGTTTGCTTTCTATCAGTAGGCATCTAGCCATGTCAAACAGTGTTCGCCATCCTCTCTCTGCTGTGCCATTTTGGTGTGGCGAATAAGCCGCTGACGTCTCATGTCTTATTTTGTTCTTTGTTAGTAACATTTGGAACTCTCTGTTTGTAAACTCAGTGCCGTTGTCTGAACGTATACACTTCACATCTCCATAGGGTGCTACATCTGCTTAGAACTTTTCTGTTGCAGCAACTGCATCACTTTTTGACTTAAGGAAATATACTAATACAGCACCTGAATAGTCATCTGTGAAACATTGTGCGTATTTGTGTCCTTCTATGCTCTCAGTTTTCATTGGGCCTGCTAGGTCTGTATGGATTAACTCCAGGGGTTTATTTGCTTTAGCATCTAGCTCCCTATTTCTCGTTTGGTTAAACTTGCCTTTTGTACATATTTCACACATCTGATCTGGCTTAACAACATTTCCCTTAATTACCATACCTTTGACCACAGTTTGGAGTTTGATTACATCGTCATAGTTGCAGTGCCCTAGAATCTCGTGCCATGTTTGTACGTCATGACAAACTTTACACTGATCTTCATTTGCATCAACAGTTGGTAGATAATATAACTTCTCATGTTCGTTTATTTTAAATCTGTTACCATCTTTAGTGATCATGTGGCTCTTTCCTTTCTTGAAAGTTATGGTTGCTCCTCCGTTGGCTGCTCTCGCCACTGAAAAGATGTTGTGGGGATATGACGGCATGTACAGAGCATTTCGTAGTTGTGCCCTGTGCTGTCGTCCATCGCTGTCCACTAGGTGTATCGTCGCTGTTCCTCTTCCTTGGGCCATTCCACTGCATCTTGTCCCATCAGCTAGTTCCACTGAATGAGTCTTTTCTTCTTGTGCTGCTTTGAAGAGGTAATCACCGGATTGTTCATCAGTAACCTTTCTGACGTTGTCTCGTTTATCTTTCTTGTTGCATATGGTTTCTTGGTGTGTGTGGCTCTTACAAAAGTTGCACCACACTTTTCGGATACAATTTCTTGCTCTGTGTCCTTTTAATCCACATTTGAAACATGTCAGGGGCCGTACTTATCAAGCTTCTTAGAGTGCCATTTTACACTTAAGTCCTGAGAATTTGCGAAATTTAGTCCTACTCTCAAACTTAAGAATAAAAGCTTTTTATCAACGTTCTTAAGTCTAAGAATCACTCCTACTCTCCACGATATTTAAGAGACCTTCAGAGGTGTCTTAAGTGGTTAGGAGTTGCCAGCAGGGGATGGCACTGAGGCGAGAGAGACGTGCGCGAACGTTCAGGGAACGGAACAATGTTTAGTTTTTTTTTGATGACGAGCAGCTGATCAAACGGTATCGTTTAGACAGAGCGGATATTATTTTTGTCACAGATTTAATACTTTTCGATTCCTTGTTGATTTCTGCATGTGTCTGCAGTGGGCTAGTATATATAGAGCCACCCTCACCAGTTTCAAATTAGTTGCCTAATTAATGAATTGGAAAGAAAATGTTATGACAGTAGCGTATGTGTGTGGCCGTGAGGTGAGTGACGTCAGTGAGTGTGTGGGCGATAGAAGAGAGGGAGTGGTAGCGTGAGTGCCGGCGGGGACTAGTTTGTTTTGTATTATTTTGTAGTTTATTGTCAAAATATACACTCCCATTGTCCACTTAAATATTTCCAAGATATTTCTTTATTCTTAGACAACGGATTCCCTTCCGTGATTGGTCATTTCTATGGACACAGAAATGACGTCACCTAAAATTCCGTTTACGGCACATAGTAATGTCGTAATTCAGCTCTGAGTGTGACACTTAAGATTCAGTCCTACACTTCGCTGAAAGTGTGAGTAAGACGCTTGATAACTAACTTTTAAGTGCAGCTTTCAGCGAATAATTTATTTACTCTTAAGTCAACTCTTAGCAGACTTCTTAGGAGTAATTCTAAGAAGCTTGATAAGTACGGCCCCAGATCTCCATCTTCACTTCTACTTTGAGTGCTGCTGGTGTACTTCTTCTGGATATTTCTATCCTGTCTTGTGAACGTTTTCATCACATTGTCTGTTGGCTCAGCAGTACTAATTTTCTCTGACTCTTCGTAAATACGTAATCTTCTTTTGAAATCTGCAAATGTCACATTGTCTTCGTTTTGTGTTACATGTACAGCCAATGGCTTGTAAGAGTCAGGTAGGCCTCCAAGAATCATGGCTATGATCAGACTATCACTGAGAGTCTCACCGGCATCACGAAGTGCTGTAATCAGGTTTTCTGCTCTGATGACGTAGTCCGTAGTTGACTCTCTGTCTGCTTTCCGTAGTTTTGTCAAGGACGTGTACAGGTTGATTATTCGTGGCTTGCTTTTTCCTGAGTAGTGGTCCCTCAGTATTTTCAGTGCTTTCCTGCCATCGTATGTAGCATCATGTCTTATTAAAGACAAGCTTTTATCATCGATCAACCTTATGAGCTCTGCATAGCAGTCTGGATTCTTTATTCTGTCCGCTGCTGCTTGCTCTTCTCCTACTGGTTCATTTAGAACAGTGTCTCTCAACTATAAAATATGTAAATGTCCCAAAAACCTTGCTTCCCAAAGGTCATACTTGCTTTCGGATCCATCAAAGTACAGCTGCGGGGATACTGCTCCAGGAGTACGAACCGCCATCTTTAATCTCCGCACTTTAGCACTGTGCTATGCTAATTAGCTCAAACTTTACCGCGGTTACTTCTTCTTCGAGAGTACGCGCTACTTTGGCTAAAGTCCCTTTTATGCTCCGTGTAATACTTCGCGGTTACTTCTTCTTCGAGGGTACACGCTACTTTATGCTCCGTGTAATACTTCACGTTTGCATTACCCTTATCCTTGGTCCAGCAGTTCTCCTCTGTTAGCTCAAGTCCACACCTGCAAACTTTCTTGGGTTCTCTGTCCGTGCGTCGACTCAACGGTACCTTGCCTTGTTTACTTGAGGTGGCTGGAATCACTGGGGTTCCTGGGCCCATAACCTGTTAAGGTGTTTGAGCTTATTGGAGTTCATTTATGCGTGCACATGAACGACACTTTAATCGAGTACATCAACGTCCTCTCTCCGAGGATACTTTATTTTCTTCTTCTTCTGTTGAACACACAACTGCTGCGGTGTTAAACACTACACAGCACCAGAGCGCCCCAAGTGGAGAACACGCGCTACAACATCCAACTTCTACAATAAACACACAGAGTAAGAGCGCAGATATATACAATCTTAACAAGGTGCTTTAAAAACATAGCTAGCGGCTAACTTCCATTTGCAGTCGGCAGTGTTTTAGCTACTACTAAATCACTTAATCCTCGCTTCCGTGGCGACAAATAAAGTAATTTTCTTACAAGTATCATCCCTGCAGGACGAGGAATAGCTAAACATGCTTCACTACACGCCGTAGGCATACAAGTGCTAACCACGAACAGTAAGCTAGCTCTCCTGAATGTAAACAAATGCCATGAGTGGATCTACACAGACGTTGACTGTAACCATACCAAGTAGAAAAGTCGTATGTAGTCGATACTATAATGATTAGATTGCTATCTTTCACTATCACAAAATCTTTTGTCATGTTGTTTAATATTTACTAACCAAGGAACTATATATATATATATATATATATATATATATATATATATATATATATATATATATATATATATATATATAAATATATATATATATATATATATATATATATATATATATATATATATATATATATATATATATATATATATATCTCCATCCATCCATCCATCTTCTTCCGCTTATCTGAGGTCGGGTCGCGGGGGCAGCAGCTTAAGCAGGGAAGCCCAGACTTCCCTCTCCCCAGCCACTTGGTCCAGCTCCTCCCGGGGGATCCCGAGGCGTTCCCAGGCCAGCCGGGAGACATAGTCTTCCCAACGTGTCCTGGGTCTTCCCCGTGGCCTCCTACCGGTCGGACGTGCCCTAAATACCTCCCTAGGGAGGCGTTCGGGTGGCATCCTGACCAGATGCCCGAACCACCTCATCTGGCTCCTCTCGATGTGGAGGAGCAGCGGCTTTACTTTGAGCTCCCCCCGGATGGCAGAGCTTCTCACCTTATCTCTAAGGGAGAACCCCGCCACCCGGCGGAGGAAACTCATTTCGGCCGCTTGTACCCGTAATCTTGTCCTTTCGGTCATAACCCAAAGCTCATGACCATAGGTGAGGATGGGAACGTAGATCGACCGGTAAATTGAGAGCTTTGCCTTCCGGCTCAGCTCCTTCTTCACCATATATATATATTTATTTATTTATATATATATATATATATATATATATATATATATATATATATATATATATATATATATATATATATATATACATGTATATATATATATATATATATATATATATATATTTACAGTATATACATATACATATATATATATATATATATATATATATATATATATATATATATATATATATATATATATATATATACTCTCTCTCTCTCTATATATATATATATATATATATATATATATATATATATATATATATATATATATATATATATATATATATATATATATATGTATATATTAGGGGTGTAACGGTACACAAAAATTTCGGTTCAGTACGTACCTCGGTTTAGAGGTCACGGTTCGGTTCATTTCGGTACAGTAAGAAAACAACATTATATACATTTTTGGGTTATTTATTTACCAAATTTGCAAAATCTTCCACCAAAAATATTTTTCTTAGTGGAATATTTGATGTGAAGTAATCGGAACCTTGGATAGGTCAATAATTCATAATAACATTGATTTTGATTCAATATTATGTTTTGAGCATTGACAGTTTGAAAGAAAAAAAAACAGCTTTGATTTATTAGTCAACATTGCTACTTTTTCTAAATTACATTTAACCTTTGAGCTTTTTTATTTCACTTTTGTTATTTTTTTGTTTATTTTAATAGTATTTTTAGAATGTGCCTTGGGCCTTTAAAACATTAGCTGTGGGCCGCAAATGGCCTCCGAGGCACACTTTTGACACCCCTGCTATCTACGTTCCCATCCTCACCTATGGTCATGAGCTTTGGGTCATGACCGAAAGGACAAGATTACGGGTACAAGCGACCAAAATGAGTTTCCTCCGCCGGGTGGCGGGGCTCTCCCTTAGAGATAGGGTGAGAAGCTCTGTCATCCGGGAGGAGCTCAAAGTAAAGCCACTGCTCCTCCATATTGAGAGGAGCCAGATGAGATGGTTCGGGCATCTGGTCAGGATGCCACCCGAACGCCTCCCTAGGGCGGTGTTTCGGGCACGTCCGACCGGTAGGAGGCCACGGGGAAGACCCAGGACACGTTGGGAAGACTATGTCTCCCGGCTGGCCTGGGAACGCCTCGGGATCCCCCGGGAGGAGCTGGGCGAAGTGGCTGGGGAGAGGGAAGTCTGGGCTTCCCTGCTTAGGCTGCTGCCCCCGCGACCCGACCTCGAATAAGCGGAAGAAGATGGATGGATGGATGATAAATCTATGGATAAAAAGCAGAGCTTGGCGACGCATGCGCATTTATCATAACTCTCTCGCTCTCTCTGTCTCTGCCCCTCTCTCACGAATGCTGCTGCGCGCACAATTTGTTTTGTTTTTAACCCCTTCTTAACCCTGAACGTACATTGAAAATACACGCAACCCTAACTCAAAATACCGGACATTTGAGGCATTTAAGAAACTCTGCCCGGACAGCGCCGCAAAAGAGGACATGTCCGGTGAAAAGAGGACGTATGTTAGCATGCCGTGTGTTGTGCCTCGGTGTGCATCGTTTACACAACGTGCGTTACGCTACTTAATATGTCCGTGTGGAAACTCGTTCGGTACACCTCCGGACCTAACCGAAGCCCCCGTACCGAAACGGTTCAATACAAATACACGTACCGTTACACCCCTAATATATATATAAATATATATATATATATATATATATATAAATGTATGTATATATGTATACAGTATATATATATATATATATATATATATATATATATATATATATATATATATATATATATATATATATATATATATATATATATATATATATATATATTCCTGTGTATATATAAATACCTGTATTTATATATATACATATATTTCCTGAGTTTATAAACACAATATACATTTAAAAAAAATGAAAGAAGATGTGATGCCCAAAAAATATTGATGTAATCATAGTAGTATCGACTCGATACGGGCTTTTACTTGATATCATTACAGTGGCTGTTAGGTGTCGATCCACCAATGGCGTTTGTTTACATTTTGACGCCGGTGAGCTATGGTGTGTAGTGAAGCATGTTTAGCTATTCCTCCTCCTGCAGGGATGATACTTGTAAGAAACTCACTTTATTTGTCGCCATGGAGACCAGGATTAGTGATTTAGAAGTAGCTACAACACTGCCGACGGCGGATGGACGTTAGCCGCTAGCTAGCTAGCCATGTCTTAAAGCACGTCTTCCTGAGGGTGTATCAGTGTTATAACTTCACCTTTGTCGTTAGTTTTTACACCAAAACGCGTCCGTTCTCCATGTTTTGTCTACAAACTGTGTCTGCTCGTAAGTACTCTGTGATTGTGCGCTGCCGAACATGCTCGTCTGCTCTTAAACCAGCAATGTCACGACGTGACTTCGACGCGGGCGCGGGGGGTTCGGGACCGGTACATTTCAGAACATTATTAATTAGTATTGCAGTACTATACTAACACCGGTATACCGTACAACCCTATGAGAAAGTAAACAATGGATGATAATGTACAAAAGGGGCATAGTGGAACAGTAGTACTTTTGTATTCTCTCTTTTAAATCAATCAACAAAACCTACTTATAACGAAAGAAAATAGTCAAGGACTTAAGATCCCAATGTTGAATAAGATTTAATGTTTAATTAATATTCCTCAGCGTGAATACATAAGACCGGTGACGTGTTTATCTCTTCGACACATAATCACATTATGTGATTTTTTTTTCTCTCCCCCGTCATGGCAGAAATATGAACGAGCATGTGGTCGCCCCCTATCTTTGCTAATCGAAAGCAAACGAATGCAGATGCTGCGGTGATTTTCTTACCAGAGCACATGCATGATTTATGATGCAGACCGTTGTAAGGACACGGGGAGCTACAGTATCCGTGTAATCCGGCCTCACAGCACAGATCGTCTCACTATCACACCACTTTATTTTGACCTTGAGATAGCGGGAAAAAAAAAAATTCTCAAATAAACTCTTAGAAAAACTACAGAGTAAAAAGCTGTTATCATACATTTTGTATGTTTTTTTTTATATTTTTTTGACTTTGGAGAAGTGAGAGGAAATCAATATTGCATCACAGTATCTCTTTCAATATACCGGTATTGAGTTTCTCTGTTTTCTTTTGAATTGGTGGAGCGGAGAAGAACATCAGTGATTACTCTATGACAGCAAACCTCTCTCTGACATTGTCTTCACATGCCTTGCTTGGCTATTGCTACAGGGATCGTGCAAATGGGATAAAGGTCTCCGCTCCGAATGGTTTACCAAATGTCTGCGAGCAGGATGGAGACGGATGAATCAATCTGAATGCATCAGTGCATTCCATTTTTTTGTGTTGTTTCAGTTACTGTTCGTATGGGTCTCCATCCATCCATCCATTTTGGGGGGTGCTGGAGCCTATCTCAGCTACATTCGGGCAGAAGGCGGGGTACACCCTGGACACTTATAGACAGACTACATTCACACTCACATTCACACACTAGGGCTAATTTAGTGTTGGCCAATCAACCTATCCCCAGGTCCATGTCTTTGAAGGTGGGAGGAAGCCGGAGTACCCGGAGGGAACCCACGCAGTCACGGGGAGAACATGCAAACTTCACACAGAAAGATCCCGAGCCCGGGATTGAATTCAGGACCTTCGTATTGTGAGGCACATGCACTAACCCCTGTTACACCGTGCTGCCTCGTATGAGTTTGGTGCACTTATTTTTAGGGAATAAAGACGGACGCAGACACGAACACACTGTATATATAGAGTTAAACGGAAAATATGACATAGAATTGAGGGATATTATAATCAAGCACTCTCCATCTGATTTATGTTTGTTTTTTTGGCGGGTTTTTTTTTAACACGTCCTGTTCAGCCACTCATATTGTTCATGTAGATGCCCATATCTGCCGTACAGAATTGCTTTACAAATGAGAAGTGTTGGATACTTCTTTTGTTGCCTCAATTGTATTAATTGTAGGCACTAACTGGCAACCAAGGTAATCAAAAAGGTTAACCAACGAACGAGATTTCTCTACAGAATCTCCTCTCTGGTCAACAAAAGCACCATGAGGATTCTGGCGGGAACTCTCGTTCAACCCTTTTTCCATTACGCATGCACCTCCTGGTACCCCAGCACCTCCAAAACCCTCAAATCTAAACTCCAAACATCCCAGAACAAGCTAGTCAGGTTACTTCTAGACCTCCACCCCAGATCCCACCTCATTCCTACCCACTTCTCTAAAGTGGGCTGGCTCAAGGTGGAGGACAGAGTTAAACAACTTGCACTGAGCCTAGTCTATAAAATCCGCTACACCTCCCTGATACCGAAGTACATGTCAAACTACTTCCTTAACGTAAATGACCGCCATAACCACAACACCAGGGGGAGCTCCACTAACCACGTTAAACCCAGATTCAGAATTAACAAAGGTCTTAACTCATTCTCTTTCTATGCCACATTAATGTGGAATGCGCTCCCAACAGGTATAAAAGAAAGGGCATCTCTATCCTCCTTCAAAACCGCAATAAAAGTTCACCTCCAGGCAGCTACAACCCTAAACTAACACCCTCCCCGGATTGCTAATAATCAGATGTAAACAATCAAATGCAGATACTTTTTCTTATGCCTTCTGATCTCTCTCTCTCTCTCTTTCTCTCTCTCTATGTCCACTACTTGATGTCCATATCCTACTCCCCCACCCCCACACACCCCTGATTGTAAATAATGTAAATAATTCAATGTGATTATCTTGTGTGATGACTGTATTATGATGATAGTATATATGATAGTATATACCTGTATCATGAATCAATTTAAGTGGACCCCGACTTAAACAAGTTGAAAAACTTATTCGGGTGTTACCATTTAGTGGTCAATTGTACGGAATATGTACTTCACTGTGCAACCTACTAATAAAAGTCTCAATCAATCAATCAAAGCCACGCTTCCGTCAGTCTACCCCAGGGCAGCTGTGGCAACAAATGTAGCTTACCACCACCAGGTGTGAATGTGGTGTGAAATGGGTTCCCACTTCTCTATGAAGCACTTTGAGTGTCTAGAAAAGCGCTGTATAAATCTAATCCACTATTATTATTATTATTATTATTATTATTATATTTAAAACCTCTAAAGGCCTTAGTGGCCACATGCGTGGACAGCACCTTTAAACTCTTATTTCCAAAAGTGTGTACACTACTGAATTGGGGTCTTATGGCCGCTTATGTGGACACTTATACTGCCATCTGGTGGTGTCGGAAGAGTATAACATACAATGGATTTTGGAAAAAAAAGTGTAAACATAAGAATTAGTATGTCACTAAACATGAAGTACACGTTTGTTACTTATGGACTAAGTACATCATATAAAAATATGATTCTTAGTTTTTATTCTAATTAGGGTCCAATGAGCCCAAATAGCAAAGATAAATAAAAAAAGCATGTAAACAAACAGCTTGCACCTTAAGAGGATTTATTAATGTTTGGCGCAGTGTGATTTATCAATCCTGAAACTATTGTTTTGCGTCTAAATTTAGCATGTTTGGAATATATGCGCAAACTGCCACAGTCACACACAAATGGCTAAAATTAATAAAAGAACCAAACTTAATTTTTTTTTTTTTGTGACCAACATGTATACATATACACTTTATCACAAAGAAATAAGAGTTGTCGAAATGATTGGAAACTTAAGACAGCCATGACATTATGTTCTTTACAAGTGTATGTAAACTTTTGATCGCGACTGTATAAATTTGCCCATGACTACATTACATATATACTTACATCATGTATATAAAACCTTAATGGAGGTCTTTGGATGTTTTTTTAAGGGCTTTATAGGCAGAATAGAGCGACACCCGTAGGCTCCATTGTAAGCTGACTTTGATTGTATTTATTTACTATTTATGAATGCATAAAAAAAAACACATATGTGTTTGTGTCTTTTATAAAGATTGTGAATGATAGGCAAAATTCCAAAAAAGTGCAAATCCTCTTTAAAAGCTGATTTAAATGACATTTCATTTTCAAATAGGAGATGTATTCTTAGATATATTAATAATATATCCCCACACTACATGTCTACACTTGAGCGCATTTGTTCTATAGCAGAATAAAAGAAACAGAGTCAACCCTCTAGTCCAGGGGTAGGGAACCTATGGCTCTAGAGCCAGATGTGGTTCTTTTGATGGATGCATCTGGCTCTCAGATTAATCTTAGCTGACATTGCTTAACACGATAAGAAATGAATATTTCCACTGGTAATCAGAGTTAAAAATAACGTTCAAAATATAAAACATTCTCCTGCATTTTAATCCATCCATCCGTTTTCTACCGCATCTGTTCAAGAAGTCGCATTAATGGTAAGAAGTATTTTATTTATTATTGGTTAGCTTCAGAATAAAAATGTTATTAAAAAGAATACAAGACTTATTATAGTCAAAAAATGTTGGTGTTACATAAAAATGCACGCATTTAGTTGTATTCAGTGTTAAAACATATTATATACCTCACACGGAAATACATTTTAAAATATTTGGCTTTCATGGCTCTCTCAGCCATAAAGGTTCCCGACCCCTACTCTAGTCAGTCATTTACTGTCTTTGTCTCTGTGGGTGGAGGCTGGGCCACTGGCATACAAACACAGAGCAGTATAGCCTTGTAAAGTAAACACAAGGTAACGTAGTAGAAATGATCAGGATGACCCCCAAAATCTAATTACCTGTTACTTATCCCATTTCTGACATATCCTAAAAGTTCCGCCCATACCTTTTTGACCGATGTTAGTAATTAAAGCAGCGCTAAGTAACTTTTCAACCTTCATAAAATATTTACATAACTTTTTGGATGATACATGGACTTACAGCTAGTTGAATGACACCTCTGTCATGGCCAGAGGGGGTCTGTATCGCTTTTACTGGCACTTAGTGACTTTGAGGAGGGTGGCAGGAACCCTGCCACACAAAAAACTACAAATGTGCTGACTTGCTTTACGGCATACGTCACTTCCCCATTCGTTAAAGAGACGGAAGTCGATGCGAACGCTTACGTGCCGCCAGAAAACAAAAAGAAGAAGAAGAACGCCTATGTGCAATTACTGCTATTGTGGTCGAAGCTCTAAAACAACCAAAGAAACGAAAAGTTTCATCTGAGGAGACAAAAAAAGAGCTTAACCAGATAAAAAGACAGTCAGGATCAACATTGCCCCGGCTTTCATTCAGCTCAAAGACGAGTGATTTCAGACCGATGCTGCCTTGGTTCATTTCCTGCTGGAGTATTAAGTACCTTTTGATGCTCAAATGAAAATGATAATGCAAATGTTAGATATCGGAAATTTGCGTGGTTGCAGTAAATACCCACCAGTGTGATAGATTCGCTACTATTTCCTTCAAAGAAAAAACATTTTAACTTTGTTAAAAGTTAAAGTTAAAGTACCAATGATTGTCACACACACACACTAGGTGTGGTCAAATGTGTCCTCTGCATTTGACCCATCCCCTTGTTCACCCCCTGGGAGGTGAGGGGAGCAGTGAGCAGCAGCAGTGGCCGCACCCGGGAATCAATCAGCATCCCGTTGATGCTGAGTGCCAAACAGGGAGGTAACGGGTCCCATTTTTATAGTCTTTGGTATGACTCGACCGGAGTTTGAACTCGCAACCTACCGATCTCAGGGTGGACACTCTAACCATTAGGCCACTGAGCAGGTTACTTTTGACCGGATACATTCTTGGTAGTAGCGTCATGTTTGTAGCGCAATCCGAGATCATTTCTTGATACAGTCTGCTATTTAACATCAGCATAGCCATTAGAGACGTAATATTTGTGTGCCAATATCACATCATGGCAGTATGACTCTACATGCGCCAATTCTCATGGGAAATGTGGTCTTTTTCTGGAAAAACACTACCTCTTTAGTCCACTGGCGCCGCCAAAATAAACCAAAACTGAAAGTTTTCAAGTGGGACTTTAAGTATTTAACTGACAGCAAAATAATATCTGAACTCGTAAACCAAGGAACCGCCGTAACCTGAAATTGTGTTTATGTTCCACTGAGAAATATAAAGCAATGTATTAATCAATAGTTTATTTCAAAATTTGCAGTATGTAATAATAAATGATCATCATTCATTAGTTGCTAATTAGCCTGTGAAAATGCACTGTAGCTCCATTGATGCCTAACATAAAGTACTGCTGCTTGGCTCTCAAGCACCAGTTCAAAGCTCAGACACATTATATGAGCTAAGAGATTAGCTGATATAGATTCCCTTGCTACAAACGATATTAGTTCCACAACAGCAACGTATAAATCATAATTACTACAAAACACGGACCAGTGTTTGCATCTGCCTGCAAGAATGAGCCTTATTTTGTCTGTTTTAATATAAAAGGTTGATCTTTTTACATTAGTATGTACTGTAAGTGTTATCATGTGACATACAAATTGTGTAAGTTTCATGCTGATACAAAAGTGTGTATATCCTGCAGTACAGTGTTTTTCAAGAATATGTAATTTCACCTATTTGGGTAAAAAATATTTTTTTGCAAACCAGTAATAATAATCCGCAAATGTGCCGTTGTTGAGTGTCGGTGCTGTCTAGAGTTCGGCAGAGTAACCATGTTGTACTCTTCCATATCAGTAGGTGGCAGCAGGTAGCTAATTGCTTTGTAGATGTCGGGAACATGGTTTGTCGTGATCACAATATGCAGATGACAGTGTGCAGGTAAAAAGGTACCTAGTGCTTAAACCAAAAATAAACAAAAGGCGAGTGCCGCTAAGAAAAGGCATTGAAGCTTAGGCATGGCTATGCAAAACGAAACTAAAACTGAACTGGCTGCAAAGTAAACAAAAACAGAATGCTGGACGACAGCAAAGACTTACAGCGTGTGGAGCAGACAGCGTCCACAAAGTACATCCGAACATGACGTGACAATCAACAATGTCCCCGCAAAGAAGGGTAGCGACAACTTAAATGGCCTTGATTGCTAAAGCAAAACAGGTGTGGGGAATAGCCCTCAAAGGAAGACATGAAACTTCTACAGGAAAATACCAACAAAACAGGAAAAGCCACCAAATTAGGAGCGCAAGACCAGAACTAAAACACTGCACATAGGAAGACACCAAAAAACTCCAAATAAGTCTCGGCGTGATGTGACGGTACTTTGAGACAAGAGCTATAGTCATGCATGGCTGGTTATGGTTTGAAGACTTATCCAACACTTGCGAGAACAACTTTTGGTAACACTTTAGTATGGGGAACATATTCTAAGTAACAAAGACTTAATTTAGAGTCATTTGGACACTAAGGGAACATATTGTAAGTAACAAAGACTTAAAGGCCTACTGAAACCCACTACTACCGACCACGCAGTCTGATAGTTTATATATCAATGATGGCATCTTAACATTGCAACACATGCCAATACGGCCGGGTTAACTTATAAAGTGCAATTTAAAATTTCTCGGCAAACTTCCGGCTGAAAACGTTTCGATATGATGACGTTTGCGCGTGACGTCAATCGTTGAAGCGGAAGTATTCGCATTGAATCCAATAAGAAAAGCTCTGTTTTCATCTCAAAATTCCACAGTATTCTGGACATCTGTTTTGGTGAATCTTTTGCAATTTGTTTAATGAACAATGGAGACTGCAAAGAAGAAAGTTGTAGGTGGGATCGGTGTATTAGCGGCGGACTACAGCAACACAACCAGGAGGACTTTGAGATGGATAGCAGACGCGCTAGCCGCCGACCTCACCTTGACTTCCTCCGTCTCCGGGCCGCCGACCGCATCTATGATCGGTGAAGTCCTTCGTCGTACCGTCGATCGCTGGAACGCAGGGGAGCACGGGTCGTGATGAGCAGATGAGAGCTGGCGTAGGTGCAGAGCTAATGTTTTTAGCAAAGCTCTGTCGAGGTTCCTTAGCTAAGTTAGCTTCAATGGCGTCGTTAGCAACAGCATTGCTAAGCTTCCCCAAGCTGGAAAGCATTAATCGTGTATTTACATGTCCAGAGTTTGGTAGTATTGTTGATCTTCTGTCTAGCCTTCCAGTCAGGGGCTTATTTCTTTTGTTTCTATCTGCATTTAAGCCCGATGCTATCACGTTAGCTCAGTAGCTAAAGTGCTTCACCGATGTATTGTCGTGGAGATAAAAGTCACTGTGAATGTCCATTTCGCGTTCTGGACTCTCATTTTCAAGAGGATATAGTATCCGAGGTGGTTTAAAATACAAATCCGTGATCCACAATAGAAAAAGGAGAAAGTGTGGAATCCAATGAACCCTTGTACCTAAGTTACGGTCAGAGCGAAAAAAGATCCTGCCCTGCACTGTAATCCTTCACTCTAACGTTCCTCATCCACAAATCTTTCATCCTCGCTAAAATTAATGGGGTAATCGTCACTTTCTCGGTCCGAATCTCTCTCGCTGCTGGTGTAAACAATGGGAAAATGTGAGGAGTCCTTCCTCCGGTGACGTCACGCTACTTCCGTTATAGGCAAGCCTTTTTTTTTATCAGCGACCAAAAGTTGGGAACTTTATCGTCGTTGTTCTCTACTAAATACTTTTAGCAAAAATATGGCAATATCGCAAAATGATCAAGTATGACACATAGAATGGATCTTCTATCCCTGTTTGAATAAAAAAAAAATCATTTCAGTAGGCCTTTATTTAGAGTCATTTGGAAACCAGGGGAACATATTGTAAGTAACAAAGAATTAATTTAGAGTTATTTGGTTAGGGTTAGGGTTAGTTGTATAATAAGGCCATGCAGAATAAGGCATTAATAAGTACTAAATAACGACTATTTAAGAGCCAATATGTTACTAATTTGCATGTTAATAAGCAACTAATTAATGGTGAATATGTTCCCCATACTAAAGTGTTATCCAACTTTTTATTGTCAATATCAGCTGATAATTTTTTTTTTTTTATGTTTTCTGCTGGTGGTGAGCCTCCACAAAAAATGTGCCTTGACTCAAAAAAGGTTGAAAAACACAGCTGTAGGAGATTGCTATCATCACAGTAAAGGTGCATAATATCTGCGTATCTGAAAGATGATCCAAATATGTATTTGTCGATGCCCTCAGGCATTCATCTTCTGCTGCGTTAACTGGACGGGCCGGGAAGCTGCTTTTCCTGATATTACGTTTTTCATATCAGCAGAACACATGGGTTTAGCGCGGCGTTATTCACCGCTTCCATGGTAACACAACTGAAAATAGGGCGGTTACTGTACGGCAATCTGAGAAAAGGCTGTGCTTTTTGTTCACTGCTGCCCAGCTTCTCAATTATTTTCTGTCATGACCCCTCTGGGGGGAAAGACATTTTCCACCACCTCCCATGAATGTAATTACTATTGAGAACTTGATGATATTTATTAAAATATCTGTACAACAACACAGGGTGTGAGTTAGATTCTTTATTTAATCACCTTGTTATCAGAGTCGATAAACAACATGTGCAGTGATAACAACTTAAACCACTTTCCATGTTTATTAGTTGATCAAATCAGTTTGTTATATTTAACAAAGACTGTTCAGTCATTACAAAGAAAAATGCAATCAATTCACAAGGTTGTGTATTTTCATAAACCTAACACAGCAACATTGAAAGTAGTTTAAAAAATGCAAACATTGGTCACTTGTCCGCTTTATCAGCTACCGTATTTTTCGGACTATAAGGTTTTTTTTTTTTTGATTGATTGAAACTTTTATTAGTAGATTGCACAGTTCAGTACATATTCCGTACAATTGACCACTAAATGGTAACACCCGAATACGTTTTTCAACTTGTTTAAGTCGGGGTCCACGTAAGTCAATTCATGGTAAGGCACACTTAAAATCCTTTTTTCCCCCTCAAAACTCGACAGTGAGCCTTATAACCCAACGGTGTGCGTAATATAAGGAATACGTTTGGTTGAGCTTACCCGCCTCAAAGCTATTTTATTTGGTACATAGTGTAATGATAAGTGTGACCAGTAGATGGCAGTCACACATAAGAGATACGTGTAAACCTCAATATGACTCAGGTAAACAACACCAACATTTTATATGTTCCATTGAAAATATGGAACATTACACACGGCGCTCAAAAATCTATCAAAATGTTTTAGTAAGACTTTGGTAAGCTATGAAGCTGCACCGCTTGATGTGCTTCAACATGCGAGTATTATTATGGTCTGGGTATAAGGTAAGACATATTATCTGGCGCTTTGTTCCTTGCCCGTATGTGGGCTCTGTACCGAGGATGTCGTTGTGGCTTGTACAGCCCTTTGAGACACTTGTGATTTAGGGCTATATAAATAAACATTGATTGATTGATTGATTGATAATATGCAAAAGCAACGTTTCTTACCTTCTGGTACCTGCTGATCTGTATTTGGGATCTGCATAAATCCTGAAAAATTGCGCTTCCGCCTTTGTAGTCCGTGGCGACACCATAGTCAATAAGCTTCTTCTTTTTCTCTAGCTTCTTGTTATGGGACATTCATCCTCCGCGGTTGCCATTTCTAATATAAAGTAGTGTAAAGTTATTTCTTATATCTGTCAGTCAACTCGCCATGAAAGCGCTAAAACATACCGGTGTAGTGAGTTTACATTATTCACCCAAGGAACTTTAGTTATTAGATAATTCCGGTCGGATGGTTTTTCACGGGACACATTTGTTGTTGTTTAGGGATGAGGAGATGCTGCTCCGTTATTGATTTAAGTAAAGTCTGAATGTCATTAAAACAGTTAGCACCATTTTTTGACACTTCTTCCACTCCCGTCCTTGCACGCTACACCGCTACAACAAAGATGACGGGGAGAAGACTCTCTCCAAGGTGAGCCACGTAAATAAGACCGCCCACAAAACGGTGCATCCGGAAGCGACTGTCAGAAAGCGGCTTGAAGATGATCTGTAAAACATAATCAATGCAACAATTTGACCAAAGAACCACCATTACATGTTATGTAGACCACAGGGAAGTGTTTTACATTTAGAAAAAAATAATAATAATATGACTCCGTTAATGCGCCCTATAATCCGGTGCGCCTTATATATGAAAAAAGATAAAAAATAGACCGATCATCGGCAGTGCGCCTTATAATCCGGTGCGCCCTATAGTCCGGAAAATACGGTAATTCCTTTTCAAAAAGAGCTATGATTTTTGGGGCCAAAATCTGCAACAAGGTTTGGTTGATATCAGCACTTCAGTCATCAACAATACTATCATCTGAGAAATGGACATTGAAACAGTGTAGGTCTGACTTTGTAGGATATGTACAGCGAGCAGTGAACATAGTGAGCTCAGAAAGCATAAGAACAAGTATATACATTTGATTATTATTATGGGATGTGGTGGGAGGAGGGTGTTAGTCTAGGACAGGGGTCACCAACCTTTTTGAAACCAAGAGCTACTTCTTGGGTACTGATTAATGCGAAGGGCTACCAGTTTGATACACACTTAAATAAATTGCCAGAAATAGCCAATTTGCTCAATTTACCTTTAACTCTGTTATTATTAATAATTAATGATATTTACACTTAATTGAATGGTTTAAAAGAGGAGAAAACACAAAAAAATGACAATTACATTTTGAAACATAGTCTATCTTCAATTTCGACTCTTTAAAATTCAAAATTCAACCGAAAAAAAGAAGAGAAAAACTAGCTAATTCGAATCTTTTTGAAAAATTTTTAAAAAATAATTTATGGAACATCATTAGTAATTTTTCCTGATTAAGACTCATTTTAGAATTTTGATGACATGTTTTAAATAGGTTAAAATCCAATCTGCACTTTGTTAGAATATATAACAAATTGGACCAAGCTATATTTCTAACAAAGACAAATCATTATTTCTTCTAGATTTTCCAGAACAAAATTTTTTCAAAGAAATTCAAAAGACTTTGAAATAAGATTTAAATTTGATTCTACAGATTTTCTAGATTTGCCAGAATAATTTTTTTTGAATTTTAATCATAATAAGTTTGAAGAAATATTTCACAAATATTCTTCGTCGAAAAAACAGAAGCTAAAATGAAGAATTAAATTTAAATGTATGTATTATTCTTTACAATAAAAAATAAATTTACTTGAACATTGGTTTAAATTGTCAGGAAAGAAGAGGAAGGAATTTAAAAGGTAAAAAGGTATATGTGTTTAAAAATCCTAAAATCATTTTTAAGGTTGTATTTTTTCTCTAAAATTGTCTTTCTGAAAGTTATAAGAAGCAAAGTAAAAAAATAATGAATTTATTTAAACAAGTGAAGACCAAGTCTTTAAAATATTTTCTTGGGTTTTCAAATTCTATTTGAGTTTTGTCTCTCTTAGAATTAAAAATGTCGAGCAAAGCGAGACCAGCTTGCTAGTAAATAAATACAATTTTAAAAAATAGAGGCAGCTCACTGGTAAGTGCTGCTATTTGAGCTATTTTTAGAACAGGCCAGCGGGCTACTCATCTGGTCCTTACGGGCTACCTGGTGCCCGCGGGCAATACGTTGGTGACCCCTGCTCTAGGACAATGGTTCTCAACCTTTTTTTAGTGATGTACCCCCTGTGATTTTTTTTTTAATTCAAGTACCCCCTAATCAGAGCAAAGCATTTTTGGTTGAAAAAAAGAGATAAAGAAGTAAAATACAGCACTATGTCATCAGTTTCTGATTTATTAAATTGTATAATAGTGCAAAATATTGCTCATTTGTAGTGGTCTTTCTTGAACTATTTGGGAAAAAATGATAGGTTTTTATTTATATTTATAAAGGATTTTTGAATTGTTGCTATTTTTAGAATATTTAAAAAAATCTCACGTACCCCTTGGCATACCTTCAAGTACCCCCAGGGGTACGCATACCCCCATTTGAGAACCACTGGTCTAGGATAGTAGTATGTTGTTTGTAGTATTTTGACCAGAGGGGGAGCACTTTTAAAAACGACACACCAGTCAATTTAAAAAATCCCTCCTTTTTTGGGACCACCCTAATTTTGATATATTTCATCACCAGGGGTGCAAATGAGACATTATCTATTAGATGCAATGGTTTTCCGTATTGGGACCATGATTTCGGTCCTAACTTGTTCTCCGGTCCTCATATGGACGGCACTTTTCCTTGTTTGATGTCTCAAAAAAAGTACAATTACAATAATTTCAACTGCAGCAACAGTAGAAAGGACATCTCAACAGAGATAGGATGTCGCAAAGGGTAGCAAAATGTCATGAAACAAACATCGGTCTTTCCTCTTTTCCTATTGTGGTCATGGTGAATACAAAGACCATGTTGTACATCTGGATCTTTTTATTCTGGATTTCCTTGACTTTTTCATTCCCATCACAGAGTTCTCCATCCCCATTAGCTATGTGTACGTGTTCCTGTGTACTTACTGCTTCTACTGGGTAGAACGGGGAGCCTGTTGATTAGATTGAGCACTGCTGCCACCTAGCTGCAGGCGTGTGTATTATTCTAACATGAATACTAAAGTACAAATAATGAAAATTGTCCCTGTTGTTCAAACACTGCGCTATGATGAACCCTGTAACCTTACTTTCCACAGCCCATAAGTAATGACTCAATGGACCACTTTCTAGAAAAAGTATAATATACAAAACCCAAAACCAGTGAAGTTGGCATGTTGTGTAAATTGTAAATAAAAACGGAATACAATGATTTAGAAATCGTTTTCAACTTATATTCAATTGAATAGACTGCAAAGACAAGACATTTTTTTAATGTTCATACTGAATTTTCGAACTCATTTCTTTTTGCAAACAATCATTAACTTAGAATTGCAAAAAAGTTGGCACAGGGGCATTTTTACCACTGTGTTACACGGCCTTTCCTTTTAACAACACTCAGTAAACGTTTGGGAACTGAGGAGACCAATTTTTTAAGCTTTTCAGGTAGAATTATTTCCAATTCTTGCTCGATGTACAGTTTATGTTGTTCAACAGTCCGGGGTCTCCCTTGTGGTATTTTAGGCTTCATAATGCGCCACACATTTTCAAAGGGAGACAGGTCTGGACTACAGGCATGCAAGTCTAGTACCCGCACTCTTTTACTATGAAGCCACGCTGTTGTAACACTTAAAGAATGTGGCTTGGCATTGTCTTGCTGAAATAAGCAGGGGCGTCCATGAAAAATACCTTGCTTGGATGGCCACATAGTTGCTCCAAAACCTGTATGTACCTTTCAGCATTAATGGTGCCTTTACAGATGTGTAAGTTACCCATGCCTTGGGCACTAATACATCCACATACCATCACAGATGCTGGCTTTTGAACTTTGCGCCTATAACAGTCCGGATGGTTATTTTCCTCTTTGGTCCGGAGGACACGACGTCCACAGTTTCCAAAAACATTTTGAAATGTAGACTCGTCAGACCACAGAACACTTTTCCACTTTGCATCAGTCCATATTAGATGAGCTCGGGCCTAGCGAAGCCGGCTGCGTTTCTGGGTGTGGTTGATAAATGACTTTGGCTTTGCATAATAGTGGTGACCTTTGCCCCATCCTTGTTTGTGAATGACTGAGCATTTCATGGAAGCTGCTGTTATACCCAATCATGGCACCCACCTGTTCCCAATTAGCCTGTTCACCTGTGGGATGTTCCAAATAAGTGTTTGATGAGCATTCCTCAACTTTCTCAGTCTTTTTTGCCACATGTGCCCGCTTTTTTGAAACATGTTGCAGGCATCAAATTCCAAATTGTCACAATTTGTTGTTGGTGACGAACCCCAAGATGCAGAGAAGGCAGGCTTGGTAAAAGAAAACATGGTTTAATGTCCAAAAATATAAATAAAGAAAAGACACAAACCAGGAACTAGGAGCCAAACTGGAAAACGGGAAACAGGATCCAGCAAACAGGAACTAGGAACAAATAACAGCACACTGCCAAGGATTCAGGTATAAACGACAAAACAGGTAGGAGCTACAACGACAAGTATTACAATGACAATAATCCAGCACTGACTGGATGGGAAGGCAGGTTCAAATAGCAGCTGGCTGATTGACACCAGGTGTGGCCAGGTGCCAATCAGTCACAGCTGAGGGGACACAGCACTCAGGGAGACAAACAGGAAACTGAACCAAAATAAGAGTGCTGACAGGAAATAAAACAAACACAGAGAAAAAACTAAAACTTGACCAAACTGTCAGGGACAAGCCTGACACAAATAAGCTAATATTTGCAAAAAATAACAAAGTTTACCAGTTCGAATGTTAAGTATCTTGTTTGTGCAGTCTATTCAATTTAATATAGGTTGGAAAGGATTTGCAAATCATTGTATTCTGTTTTTATTTACGATTTACACAACGTGCCAACTTCACTGGTTTTGGGTTTTGTACTATGTTAAATCTGCCATAATTTGTTCATTATCTTATCCATTAACTGGGTATAGAATGGGCTACTGGATCAATAAAACATTAGGACTTTTATTAACGCAAACATGGACAATATATATTACATTTCAACTATAAAATGTTACGTTTCCACCGGTTATTTTATTATTTGAACCCCAGGCCTCGGATCAAACGCTGGGGAGAGAAATCTTCCCAGTGCCCTCATTGAAGCACTGGCCAGCATGGGGTCAGTCAACCTTTGATCTTTCTTCTTTACTCTTACCATCTTCCAGCCCCCTGGGATTTTAATCAGCAACACACATGTGGACTTCAGAGGCTACAGTACACCGAACATACACCCTCTTTTAGGACGGTTGTGTCAAAAAAGGAACCGTGTGCACATTTTAATCGTCAAAAATATTATCGCTGGGTCTTTAGATCATGAGCAAATGTTTTCTTTTTTGGTGCCGGATCAAGTTTCATGTAACAGATCTTGGTTCTTGGTTACGTCTTTTCAAAGCTTTGAAAAAAGGCTTGCTTCACCATTCAATGTTCATAGATACTGTATTCTCATTCATCCATGTCCTTGTATTCTCGGGGCGTTCAATCGATCTAAAGTGCACTCTTCAGTTTGTCTTAGAAGAAGTTTCGCCTCTCACCTGAGCAGCTTTCATCAGTCCCCGAGCTCATAGACTTAGATTGATCTAGTCTGGCTGGTATCAAGGCCCTCTAACAGGAGGAGAACATATTTTAGACTATACCCCTCTGCTCTACCTTTCATTTTTACTTAACCAGACCAAGACTAAGAACACACACACCAACAAGGTAGCTGTTTTAATTTCAGAGAGGTAGTCTTGACATATTGGGTTGAGGTCTCTCCTTCCCATGCTACATCAAGGATGCTTGCAAGCTGCTCTTTCAATGTAGTCTAGTTTCCCATGTTCATGCTGTGATTAGGGCTGCAACAACTAATCGATTAAAATCGATTAAAATTGATTATTAAAATAGTTGCCGATTAATTTAGTCATCGATTCATTGGATCTATGCTATGCGCATGCGCAGAGGTTTTTTTTTATTTTTTTAATAATTGTATTTTATTTATTTTTATTTTTTTTAAATAAACCTTTATTTATAAACTGCAACATTTACAAACAGCTGAGAAACAATAAAAATAAGTATGGTGCCAGTATGCTGTTTTTTTCCAATAAAATACTGGATAGGATAGAAATGTAGTTTGTCTCTTTTATCCGATTATTAATCGAAGTAATAATCGACAGATTAATCGATTATCAAATTAATCGTTAGTTGCAGCCCTAGCTGTGATTATTGCAAAACACCCAGATGGGAGGAACAGACTATAGGCTTTAGGGCAGGGGTGTCCAAAGTGCGGCTCGGGGGCCATTTGCGGCCCGCAGCTAATTGTTTACCGGCCCGCCACACATTCTGGAAATACTATTGTCAAAATAAAAAAGAACATTAAAAAAAGTGGAATGAGGTGAAATTTAACGAGAAAAAGTTGCAATGTTGACACAAAAGCTGCCATGTAGGCTGTTTTTTTTTCTTTTGTCTTTCTTTATTTTTCTTTTTTTGCCATTGCTCAAAAAAAAAAAATAATGACAAAAAAATCCATGTTATAATGAATTATTTTCAGGGCTCCAATTACTTCAAATATTTCACTTTAATTTTTTTTATGTGGTAAATATTGCATATATTGTGTAGTAGCCATATAAAAACATCAACGTTTTCTTTGACAAAAGTGCATAAAACAAACAAAATAATTGTTCCAGCATAAAATCGACAGATATATCTGAAGTTGATCCCGTAACTTAAGTGTTGAAAGTAAAAGAAAAAACTAATAAAAATGTATCAATTTATGAGTGGGGCACCTTTTGGATCCCAAATATATTTAGTGATTTTTTATTTATCTTTTCACTGTGATTACTCAAAAATATGAAATAATTAAAATCAATGGTGTCCTGCATTATTGATCTTTTAGGGCTCTACTTACTAAATACTGCATATTTCAGTTTTACTATAAAAAAAAAAGTTTTTTTTTACAGAAAAGCCATAAAACATTTTTTTTTAATTTGTATTACTTTATATCAACTTGAAGTTGATATAGAGATTTACTGTAAGCGTTAAATAATAATAAAAAAAATAATAATCTGACTTATTTTTAACATTTTAATGACTGAGACCCTTTATGGTCCCCGGGAACCCTAAAGGTAAAATAAATAAAAAATCCATATATTTTGTTATGGTTTGAAAATGAAAAATATCAAAATGGCCCCCACATGCTTTAATTTTTCCGTGGAAAAAGTTTGGACGCCCCTGCTTTAGGGCATAAAAGACAGGAATGTCTTAGCGACACAATCCTTATTCCCAAAATAAATACTGAAACTCACAAAGCAAGTCACCCAGGATTTCCACTCTTTCCGTCAATGTGTCAGTTTCCACCGACGGCGGACCCTCTAAATATACGCAATTTATTCAGGATCGCCCTTTGAGATGCAGCATCTCGTTTTCAAGGGGGTCCTCAAGGGGGTCGCCACAACACCGCGGATCAATTATGCTAAAACCTGCTTGTGTGAAGGCATGCACAAACATAAAATAAACCACCGGTTCACTTTCACAATAAACAACTCTTGTGGTCAAGGCGCATCATACTTTACACTTTGAAAGACTTTCCGACTGAATTTCACCTCGTTGCATTATTGCAGCATTAAAAGTCATTACATTGATTTTGCAAAAATGAATGCCTTAAACGGCATTCAAAACATCAAATGCTATGTCCAGAGACATTCAAAATGTAATACAATTGTAGGACCTGGCCAATAGTCAATTCGTCCATCAATCAAACGATATATGAAAATGAACTTAAAGGCCTACTGAAACCCACTACTACCGACCACGCAGTCTGATAGTTTATATATCAATGATGAAATCTTAACATTGTAACGCATGCCAATACGGCCGGGTTAACTTATAAAGGGCAATTTTACATTTCCTGCTAAACTTCCGGTTGAAAATGTCTATATATGATGACGTATGTGCGTGACGTCAATCGTTGAAACGGGAAGTATGCGGACACATTGAATCCTATACAAAAAACTCTGTTTTCATCTCAAAATTCCACAGTATTCTGGACATCTGTGTTGGTGAATCTTTTGCAATTTGTTTAATGAACAATGAAGACTGCAAAGAAGAAAGTTGTAGGTGGGATCGGTGTATTAGCGGCGGACTACAGCAACACAACCAGGAGGACTGAGAGATGGATAGCAGACGCGCTAGCCGCCAAACTCACCTTAACTTCCTCCGTCTCCGGGCCGCCGACCGGATCTGTGATCGGGTGAAGTCCTTCGTCGCACCGTCGATAGCTCGAACGCAGGTGCGCACGGGTGTTGATGAGCAGATGAGGGCTGGCTGGCGTAGGTGGATAGCTAATGTTTTTAGCATAGCTCTGTGAGGTCCGGTTGCTAAGTTAGCTTCAATGGCGTCGTTAGCAACAGCATTGTTAAGCTTCGCCAGGCTGGAAAGCATTAACCGTGTAGTTACATGTCCATGGTTTAATAGTATTGTTGATTTTCTGTCTATCCTTCCAGTCAGGGGTTTATTTATTTTGTTTCTATATGCAGTTAAGCACGATGCTATCACGTTAGCTCCGTAGCTAAAGTGTTTCGCCGATGTATTGTCGTGGGGATAAAAGTCACTGTGAATGTCCATTTCGCGTTCTCGACTCTCATTTTCAAGAGGATATAGTATCCCAGGTGGTATAAAATACAAATCCGTGATCCACAATAGAAAAAGGAGAAAGTGTGGAATCCAATGAGCCCTTTTACCTAAGTTACGATCAGAGCGAAAAAAGATATGTCCTGCACTGCACTCTAGTCCTTCACTATTATGTTCCTCATCCACAAATCTTTCATCCTCGCTCAAATTACTGGGGTAATTGTCGCTTTCTCGGTCCCAATCGCTCTCTCTGCTGGTGTAAACAATGGGGAAATGTGAGGAGCCCTTCAACCTGCGACGTCACGCTACTTCCGGTACAGGCAAGGCTTTTTTATCAGCGACCAAAAGTTGCGAACTTTATCGTCGATGTTCTCTACTAAATCCTGTCAGCAAAAATATGGCAATATCGCAAAATGCTCAAGTATGACACATAGAACGGATCTGCTATCCCCGTTTAAATAAAACAATTTCATTTCAGTAGGCCTTTAACTTGCTATCTACTGTACTCCTTTTAAACAACTGAGAGGGTGTTAAATACAATCTATTTAAGATGTTAAATTGACTTAGTTTATTTTTAATGCATCTAAAGAGCTTATTGGCATTTTTCCAAATATCACTCAATGACATGTCTTTTTCTAAAAATGTTAAATACATTATCCATATCCAAACACATGCATCATTTGCCTTCTTAATATGACGTTCATTTATTTTAATTCCATAAAATGTTTTAACAATTTTTTTCTGATTAAAAAACTTATCCACCAGTTTGTGGCTACTAAAAGGCATATATTTTTTTTAGTGTTTTAAAACGATACATTTTGTAAACGACTTCTGGGTATATCATATTGATCAAAACATTCCGAATTGGATGTTTATTTAGAGGGCTTAAATGCAGTTCGTCTTTAATAATTTTGATTGAAGGTAGTGTGCCGATCGACAGACGGAACCTTTTAATTGAATATTGTCTATGGGGTGTGCACTAAGTCAGAACACCGGATGCTACTACAGAAAACTAAATGAATAAAAATAAATTGTCAAAGGAAAACGCCTTGAGAGCAAATCAATTCATTTTAAAATTGGATTAAAAAGCATACAATTAGATTTGCTGATACCTGAAGAAACGCTATAGAGGCATATCCTGGACAGCTATCGTAGATGGGGGCCTGTGTCAAATACCAGCTGATATGGGGAAGGGATTAACCGGAGTTGAATGAAATGTGTGTGTGTGTGTGTGTGTGTGTGTGTGTGTGTGTGTGTGTGTGTGTGTTTGTACAACGCTCACCAGGGATGTTGTTTAACGTTGTGTTGTTTGCTTGCTACAAATAGAAACATAAAGTTGTCGTTCTGCAAGGCAAAACTGTCATCTTTTCCACACCTCAAGTCAAGACCGTGCCAATTACAGACAAAGCTCGAGATATTCCGAGAAGTTGCCTTTAAGCAGCCGTTACATATCTTTAATGGCAGGACCGAGTTTATTGGCTTCTGCTACTCTGAAGGAACCATATAAACTGTTCGTGGGTCGCTTTACTACAACTCGCCTTATCACGTGATTACGATCTTGTGTCGTCCCCGCTAATTCGGGATTGTCGGACGGAGCATGGCGTTCAGTGGCCGTTACGCATCCAGTGGAAATCCGGGTTAAGTCTCTTCAGCTTCATCACACCAATCACAGAAATAGGCTGAATCATCCTTGAACTTTGAACACCACTGGACTTGTCTACCCTTGTCCTATAAAGAGGATGAAGACTTCTCCATCGGAGCTCGTTCGGGATATTGATCTCTCGATGTGGACCGTGTTATAGATGCTTTTGCAATATTGAGACCAACGCTGATCAGTCCATGTCTTTGGAGGGTCACTGTCGTCAGCTGACCAAAAAATGTTTTTAATCATCTCAGATATATTTCTAAAGTGAGAAATTTGTTGTCAAAATTGGATCTCGAAATGATCATTCACGCATTCATTTCGTCTCGCATTGACTATCGCAATTCTCTTTTCACTTGTACTTGTACTTCAGACTGTACAAAATGCGGCTGCCAGACTTTTGACCGGTGCACCCAGAACAGCCCATATCACCCCCGTTGTATCCAGTCTTCATTGACTTCCAGTTAAATTCCGCATTGAGTTTAAGATTTTAGTCCTGACATTCCGTTCGTTGCGTGGTGAGGCCCCTCAGTACATCACTGACTTGCTATGCCCCTACTCTTCAGGGCGCAGCCTCCGGTCTTCAGGCCAGGGTCTTCTAAAGATCCCAAAAACTCATTTTAAGACCCGCGGAGACCTGGCATTCCAGGCTATAGCTCCCAGACTCTGGAACAATTTGCACCAGTCCCTCTGTGATCTTGACTGTGTTGAAACTTTTAAGAAACATTTGAAAACTTATTTTTAGCAAAGCTTTTAGTTAATGTACCTTCAAACTATCATTTTAATCCACTGTGTATCCTTGTTATGATGTTGCCCCTGTTGTTTTGAATTGAATTGTTGTTTTACTTCACCTATGTTTTATACAACGCTTTGTGATTTTATCTGTTAAAAAGCGCTTCATAAATAAAAATTACTTACTTACTTACTACATTTTGTTAAAGGGGGACTGCACTTTTTTGGGGGAATTTTGTCTATCTTTCACAATCATTATGAGGGACAAGAACACACAAGGTTTTTTGGCTTTTTTTGCATTTTGACTTGTAAAAATTGGCTCGTTCTAGGTGGCTAGCAAAGCAGCTAATGGGAGCAGTCAATTCTACCTCTAAATCACTTCAAAAATGCATTAAAAAACCATCATCAATACTTCATTTACATTCTGTAACCTATATAATAACCAAGCTGTAGCAACATTGTTATTGTAAGAGCCAACACTGAGGACTAGCGTAGCAACACATCGCCATGCTTCGGTACTAGTCGCGAAAGCTAATTATGGCAAGAGATAAGCTAGCTTCTACGACAACACAGAACACGTTTGAGTTTGTAATGCAACTGCGATAGGACACCAGTCTGTACTGGCTGAAAAACATGAACAATCATATTACAGTATCTGTAAAGTATTAGCCTATATTCATGTTTTTTTTGTACACAGGTAGCTCAACAGCATATGTACTGTAGTTGTACTAACAAGCATGGCGTGCTGCGTGTATCATGGTCGTTATATAGTGACTCACTCGATGCACAGTTGTTCGTTTGGTCCAGCTGGCCGGGGGTCGTTTCCTGTTGACTTTGGGTAAGCCATCCATTTATGTCGAAAATAGCTTGGCTCCAAGTTCCATATTTACAGCGTCAAAGCGGCTTTCAACTTTCTGCTTCCGTCTGCTCCAACGTCTCACTCTTCCTCCGTGCTCGCTTCTATAAGCAGCAGTTCATCCTCCGTATATTCAGCTTCAAAAATATAAAGTTGCACATCCTCATTTGTCCAAAACACGTTGTCTGTTATTGACTCTGGCGTGATTAGAAAAAACACTTGTGTTTGTTTCCTGACACAGGAACACGCATTTGTTGCAGGAAGTCATACGTGCGCTGCTATGGAAACAGAAATCAATGCGCTGAAGGAATCAAAATGATCAAAATGCGCTGAATATTGAACATATCACACAGTGTTATGAACGTGTCTGTTACTACATTATATATAGACTTGCTGTGTGTATATACAACGTTGATGGAGGGTTTTGAAGTTGTTTTAGAGGGCTTTGAAGGTCACAACAGTGACTTCCATTAGCGGCATCTTTCAAGCCTTTCTTGTAATCATCTTATAAAATACTGAACAAAAAAAAAAGACACGTCTTCTTGTCCCTCATAATGATTGTGAACGAGAGGCAACATTCCCAAATAGAGTGCAGTTCCCCTTTAAGTCTTGCAGTGGACTCCATCTTTGACTGTTCAACAAAGGCACTGGTAAACACTCAGTGGTGTAAAAAAAAAAATAAACAAATTAACAGCTATAAAGCTGCAAAGGAGCAACACCTTTGTCAACACAACAGCAGCCATAGGAATGGAATTACTCCTCGTTTGCACTGAGGTATTGTGTGGCACAACAGTCACCGAGAAACGACGTCTGCAATCACACAATCGGTCGTTAGAATGGCATTACCCTCGTTAGCATTTCAGCAGTAATGGCACAAAGGAGGCAGCCGAACCCGGAACTTTGTCTAAGTCTTGTTGTGTTTTTTAATGTTAAAATGTTGTCTCTTAGTTTTAGGTAGTGTTGAAAGGGCGGTATTGTGTGCGGGAGATAAGTGGTGTTGCAGGCCACCTCCACATTCAATCGCATTTGTGAATATTGATCAAACAGGTTTTGATCATGGTGTAATGATAAGTGTGACCGGTAGATGGCAGTCAAACATAAGAGACACGTGTAGACTGCACTTTGATGGCAATATTACTTAAGTAAACAACACCAACATTTGATATGTTCCATTGAAAATACAGCACATTACACACGGCGCTCAAAAATCTATCAACATGTTTTAGTACGACTTTGGTAAGCTATGAAGCCGCACCGCTTGATGTGCTTCAACATAGCAGTATTATTATGGTGTGTGTATAAGGTAAGACATATTATCTGGCGCTTTGTTCCTTGCCCGTATGTGGGCTCTGTACCGAGGATGTCGTTGTGGCTTGTACAGCCCTTTGAGACACTTGTGATTTAGGGCTACATAAATAAACATTGATTGATTGATTGATTGATAATATGCAAAAGCAACGTTTCTTACCTTCTGGTACCTGCTGATCTGTATTTGGGATCTGCATAAATCCTGAAAAATTGCGCGCGTCCACCTTTGTAGTCCGTGCCGACACCGTAGTCGATAAGCTTCTTCTTTTTCTCTATCTTCTTGTTATGGGAAATTCATCCTCCGCTGTTGCCATTTCTAATATAAAGTAGTGTCAAATTCTTACTTATATCTGTCAGTAAACTCGCCATGAAAGCGCTAAAACATACCGGTGTAGTGAGTTTACATTATTCACCCAAGGAACTTCAGACGGTTTTTCATGGGACACATTTCCAGTGTTTTTGTTCCCGGATGAGGAGATGCTTCTCCGTTATTGATTTAAGTAAAGTCTGAATGTCATTAAAACAGTTAGCTCCATCTTTTGACACTTCTTCCACTCCCGTCCTTGCACGCTGCACCGCTACAACAAAGATGACGGGCAGAAGACGCTGCCGAAGGTGAGTCACGTAAATAAGACCGCTCACAAAACGGCGCAGCCTGAAGCGACTTTCAGAAAGCGGCTTGAAGATGATCTGTAAAACATAATAAAAATGGGACCCATTACCTCCCTGCTTGGCAGTCAGCATCAAGGGTTGGAATTGGGGGTTGAATCACCAAAACTGATTCCCGGGTGCGGCCACCGCTGCTGCCCACTGCTCCCCTCACCTCCCAGGGGGTGATCAAGGGTGATGGGTCAAATGCAGAGAATAATTTCGCCACACCTAGTGTGTGTGTGACAATCATTGGTACTCTAACTTTTAACTTTATAATCTATGCAACATTCTCACCAAAAAACCACCATTACATGTTATGTAGACCACAAGCAAGTGTTTTAGTTTTGTTTTTTTAAATAATAATAATATAATCCGGTGCGCTTTATATATGAAAAAAGATAAAAAATAGACCATTTATCGGCAGTGCGCCTTAAAATCCGGTGTGCCCTATGGTCCAGAAAATACAGTATTTGAATGGTACGCTGTTTTTAGAGTATGTCTCCCAGCTGGCCCGGGAACACCTCGGGATCCCCTGGGAGGAGCTGGACGAAGTGGCTGGGGAGAGGGAAGTCTGGGCTTCTCTGCTTAGGCTGCTGCCTCCGCGACCCGACCTCGGATAAACTGAGAAAGATGCATGGATTGATGTGGTACCAGATCTACCACCCGAGCAATGTCAAAAGGCAACTGTTGCGTTTCATTCCGTAGAACATCTTTTGCTCAGACTGCCTTTTCAATAAAAGGACCACAACTATGGAACTCGTTTGAAAAGTATACCTGCACTTGTCACTTTAAAAAAACAAACACAATGATGGCTAGTTGAGCAACAATCGTGTTCCCGTGTTTAGTTTTTACTAATTTTTACTAATTGTTTTTTATCTAGTCTGCACTTTGTCTGTGTTATTATTATTATTGGCTTTTGTCTAGTTTGCACTTTGTCTGTATTATTTCTATTATCTTTATTATCGACTTATCTTTGCCTCATTCTATTTTTTATTTTCCTATTTTAATGATGTTGGATCTGTGTTGTTATTGTTGTTGGGGACAAGTGTTGTAAATTAGCTTTGGCTACAAACACTATGATGCATACATTGAATAACTGTTTCAGATGTCTATGTTTTTGTATTTGTCCCTATTTCAAATAAACCTCTATAATAATAATAATGGTGTTTACTCAAGGCAATACCAGACCACCTAATTATGTTAGTGATCTAAAATATTGGTATTCAACTATAAGTCAGTCAGTCGGATCCGATACGGCCTGCGAGATCAGTTCAAAATTTAGGCTCTGCTAACATTTGTGCAGTAGATTTCTAATAACACCAAAGGCCTCGTGTCTTATAGAACGTCTTTAATTAACCTTTTTCAGTAGTTCCTTTACACAGAAGAGCACTCCCATCCTACAGGGAATATTTACTCCTTATTTGTGGTGGTGTCTTAAAAAAGCAGACCTCTCCGTTTGTATAGAGCAGGGGTCCCCAAACTACGGCACCCCAGCATCCAAAATCCGGCCCACAGGAAGTCCCAAGTAATAAAAAAAAAAGTTATTATTGTTTTTTTAATCTTTCCTTTTGTCACAGTGAGGGGGTGCGATTGCTGCGTGGTTGTTCTCCCAATGCAAAGGAACGGCTCCGGACGAAGGCGTAAGGTAGGAAGTGATTTATTTCTCATAAATCGTCCAATAAACAAAACAACAAGGATGCGTGCCGAGCGCACGGGAAGCTAAGGAACTATTTACTTAGCATAGGCAAAAGACAAGGAACTCAAAAACTCACGTGACAATTGCATGGAGCAAACACAACGAAAGCAGGACGAGTGACTGGCAAAGGCAACTTAAATAATGCCTCTGATTAGCGCTCGGGAATCAGGTGAGCTGGCGAGCACTAATCAGAGACAGGTGCACACAAAGAGTGACCATGACAACCAAAACAAACTCCTGAAGTGCACAAAACAACTAAGGAAGTCCAAAACTAAGAGAACATAACTAAACAAAACATGATCCGGACCACGGATCATGACACCTTTCTAATCAATTTTCTACTGCTTGTTACTCTTGGTGTCTCCTAGTCGCTCAGGCAAATCATATTGTCTAAAAATTAATTTTCCCAACGATAACGTGACAATGTTAAATGTTGATGAACATCAATGTTAATTGATGTTAAATGACAAAACGGATTATAAAGACAATGTATATATATATATATATATATATATATATATATATATATATATATATATATATATATATATATATATATATATATATATATATATATATATATATATATATATATACACAGCCTGGCCCCCGGCCAAATTTTTTTAACCCAATGCGGCCCCGAGTCAAAAAGTTTGGGGGCCCCTGGTATAGAGCCTAGGTGTCAAAGTCAAGGCCCACGGGCCAGATCCGGCCCACAAATGAATTATCTATGGCCCCCAGGATGATTTTTGATTAGTATTAGAACCGGCCCGCAGGCCACAGCCGCCTGCTGCTGTTTTGCACGCACCAATACTCCATCAGTGTTGGCGCCAAGGAATTTTCAAAATGGGGTTCCAGGGACCCCATCAAGTCATAAAAATGGGGTCCCACAGTATATTTTTGGGGTTCCACTTTTTTGAAACCGTTTTGAAAACCAATGATAAATGTATGCGTTATATCTCACATTCTATATTGTGTTTTGGAAAAAGTTTGTCATAAACATTACTTAATTCATTCATACGAAAGAAAGCACATTTTTATGCATATGTAAATGTATTCAGTTATAAACATTCATTCCTTAATGAATCTAAACTTTACCGCTGCCAGTATTTTGTTCTATATTTTTATTGTAATATTTTCAGGATGTGTTTGTTCTATTTTTGGCCAAAGTAAGACAAAGAAAACAATCTAAAGTTGTCTTTATTTTTTTAGTTTTAATGTAATGACTTTAATAGTCCGGCCCGCGTGTGCACAGATTTTCCTCCATGCGGCCACTGAGTTAAAATGAGTTTGACACCCCTGTTATACAGGATCTTTGACCAGCATTTTTGTTGTAGGTCCTTAAAAGAGTACTCATATCAAATGGAGGCTCTTTGACTACTAATTAATTTCCACATAGTACGGATTATTGATTATAAATCAAATATGTTTATAGCCAGAGCATTAAAAAAACTGTTCCAAATAAAAAATGTTTAACATTGTGAGAGCTGTCTAGGCATGAAATAATACCCACATAATCACCTTTACACTCTTTTAATCCAATATAGTAATGCTGGCTGAGGCTGAGCCAATCAGTGGCCGAAATACTGAATCGCACGCTCTGATTGGTTGGTTCACATCTCGTGGCCAACGCTACAGTAATATTGAACTTTTCAGTTAATTTAGCCAATGTTATGCTGCAAAATGTATAATTCTTGCCAAATATACACAGCAAATAAAGAATAGAGAGAAGTCCTCCCCAATCCTCATTGTTCTGAAAATGCCCCCAGAACAATTAAATTGAATAGGTTTGACCGAGTGTCTCAATATTGTTAATGTGTTTTTGTTTTTATTTTTTCAACCGTAGCAGGAGGTTTTGTGTTGATTCTGCAACGACAGGGGTTTTCAGGAGTGATAAAAATGTAATTAACTGCCCTTATCCTCTATGCAGGTAGGTTTCTCGGGATGATAGCGAGGAAAGGTCAGCTCCCAGCCAGCCACCTGCTTTGTGGAGACACCACGAGGTAGACCGCAATACATTGTGTGAATGCTTATAGATAATTGTTCCGTCTAGTAGAAGGAATAGGCTCTCCACTCGACATCCGCATTGTAACCGTCTGCAAGGATGCGATTGACAATAATGCCCAGGAACTAGAAAACACATGCAACAGTCATTATTTAATCACTGATAAATAATGTAATTGTATTCCAGTTTGGCCTAGATTGCGCGGACACAAAATACAAAATATTATTTCCCAATATATTTTCACTATGGCTTCAAAAGGGAAGCGTCAGGCTAAGATTTAAAATATTCATGAGGGTACAAATGTGTCAAACGACTCGAGCATTAGTTGCAGCACTTTATTTGAATTTGTGTACATGCTTTTTTTTTTTATGTTTGCTAATCTTGAGTTGGCTTATTTTTAAATAGTTTGAATAAAGAAATGCATTGGATAATATATTAAATTAATAAATTGATCACTGAGGCTACTGTATGTTGGGTTGAAAATGATTTGTATTACCGTATTTTTTGGACTATAAGGCGCACTTAAAATCTTTTCATTTTCTCAAAACTCTACAGTGCGCCTTATAAGCCGGTGCGCCTAATGTACGAAATAGTTTTGGTTGTACTTGCCGAGCGAGAAGCTATTTTATTTGGTACATGGTGAAATGATAAGTGTGACCAGTAGATGGCAGTCACACATAAGAGATACGTGTAGACTGCAATATGATGGCAATCAAACATAAGAGATACATGTAGACTGCAATATGACTCGAGTAAACAACACCAAAATGTTATATGTTCCATTGAAAATATAGAACATTACACACGGCGCTAAAAAATCTATCAAAATGTTTTAGTACGACATTGGTAAGCTATGAAGCCGCACCGCTTGATGGATTGTACTGTGCTTCAGCATACAAGTATTATTATGGTGTGTGTGTAAGGTAAGACATATTAACTAGCGTTTTGTTTCGCAATATTATGCAAAAGCAACTTTTCTTACCTTCTGGTACCTGCTGATCTGTATCTGGGATCTACATAAGTCCTGAAAATTTGCGCGCATCCGCTTTTGTAGTCTGTGCCGATCCGTAGTCGATAAGCTTCTTCTTTTTCTCTATCTTCTTGTTATGGGACATTCATCCTCTGCTGTTGCCATTTCTAATATAAAGTAGTGTCATGTTCTTACTTATATCTATCTACCTGTGAGTAAACTCGCCATGAAAACGCTAAAACATACCGGTGTAGTGAGTTTACATTATTCACCCAAGGAACTTTAGTTATTAGAGAGTTCCGGTCGGACGGTTTTTCATGGGTCACATTTCCGGCGTTGTCGTTGCACTAGTGAGCCACGGGTGAGGAGATGCTGCTCCATTATTGATTTAAGTAAAGTCTGAATGTCATTAAAACAGTTAGCGCCATCTTTTGACACTTCTTCCACTCCCGTCCTTGCACGCTACACCGCTACAACAAAGATGACGGAGAAAAGACGCTGCCGACAATGTAAATCCAACGTTAGACATTAAATAATTTTGCAAGGACTTGTATGTACAACCAACATTGCATCAATGTCTTGCGCCTGCTGGGAAGGCCTTCTCTGCTGGTCCTAAATGCTACCAGAAGCACTGACGTACACAGAAATCTTATACTTTAGTATTTGTTCCATGAAATCGTATTAATCTAATACCAACAGTCTATTGTCTTCAGACAGTAGGGTAGATGTGTTTTGTCTAATCAGGTTTCAGCTTTTATATGTTGCTGTGGCCATGTAATCTGCCCAGAACCTGCAGAATCAGGAGTGCAGATTATCTCCCAAATACAACACTGTCCTTTCAACCATTCCTAAAAGACTGCAATTTAGCCTCCAACAAATAACAGGAATTAGAAACATTCTGGTCACTTTCTGTGACCGGAATGCCATTTGTGCCATTAGTTTACAACTGAGTGGAATGCTAACGTGGGGGATTCTGACTATTTTGGACTGGTAGTCGATCCACAGCGATCGTTCTGTCACATAATACCTCAATGCTAACGAGGGTAAATTACACTTCAATGACTGCCGTTGGCTTTGACAGTCAGGATTGCTCGTTTTTCTGTTTTTCTCACTACGATAGGGCGAAAACCATCTTTGCTCAGGCACAGCCTCCTGGTTTTGGAGTATAAATATTTGGGGTTTTGGCATCAGCCACTAGACTAGATCTGACCAATCTAAGTCTAAGACTAGATCTAACCAATCTAACTCTATGAGCATGAACTGATGAAGCCTACTGAGGTATTGGAACCAGCCGCGAGACTAGTTCTAACCAATCTAACTCTATGAGCATGAACTGATGAAGCCTACTGAGGTATTGGAACCAGCCGCGAGACTAGTTCTAACCAATCTAACTCCATGAGCATGAACTGATGAAGCCTACTGAGGTATTGGCACCAGCCGCTAGACTAGATCTGACCAATCTAAGTCCAAGCCTAAATCTGACCAATTTAAGTCAAGACTAGATCTGTACAATCTAAGTCTATGAGCATGAACTGATGAAGCCTACTCAGATGAGAGGCGAAACGTCTTCTAAGACAAACCAAACAGTCCAGTTTCGATCGATTAAATACCCTGAGATAGCAATGAGGCAGTTATGTTTTTTTTTTAAACAAATTTCAGATTCAGCTAAGCTAGCTATCCCTCTATAACATTAGCAGTTTTTCGTCCTCGGATTGGTTAATTAGAGCTGAACTATTTGACAAATAGTCTGTAGCGATCTGGAAAGGACAATGTATATAGTCCTGTAATAATTAGCCTCTCTTTTGTCTTCTTATTAGATCAATATTGTTATATTTTTCCCAGCGCCACATTTAAAAGCACGGACGGTGAACGTTACATAATGCTCGAAGTTACTAGCAGAAATAATCAGGCATATTAGCGACGGTGTAGTAAAAAGGTTTTCGTCATCATGGTATTCATCTTTAGTCCCTGCAGAAGACCCAGCCTCTCGTTTTGGTAAAGCACAAAAACAAAGCCTGGAGGTGGTCTTTGGTTTTTGAGTTGGTGACTAATGTGATGACCGAAGGTCATGGTTCAGTAATCCCTTGATTAATATATCATTTGGAGGTTTTTAAGGCTGTATATTCAATTTCATATGTTGAAAGAGTTCAAACGAAACGCATACATTGCAAAACTGGACATCAATGGCAAACTGTTGTTTAGCTCAAGCTTTGAAGTGTTTCTGTTACCGAATACCAGAAGGTTTTGGCTACAACTTTGCAGAGAGGAAACACAGAGAACCGATGTGTGGGACGCTGTTTGCCGGAAGCTTTTGTGCTGCCCACGGATTTATACGGCAGGGTCAGCGTGAGCCGGAGGGACTCAACCAGACTGAAATAATTGACGAGAAAAGGCTGGACGCTGCAGACAGTCCATGAAACACTCTGCAATTAGCACTAATACCACAGAGTGTATTATTTGATACACGTATAATAGGAACTCTATTGGATGTGCTTTATCTAATAAGACATCTACTATTTGCAGTTTAGTTTGATTACATGAATTATTACTTCCCAGTCCTATCCAGTCTAGACCTTTGTATTTTTTGTCCATACTGAGCTTTCTCAGCTCTCTCCTACTTAGAGTAATACTGCAAAAGAGCAAGAGTCTTTTTAAAAAAAAAATGTTTATACCGATTTCTCAACCTACTTATTGACCTTCACAGAAAGAACGAGGACGTTGTTGCAGGCCTCGTTTCAATTTTCGATAGTTCAAAGTAAGTGATTGCAAGAAAATATGGAAACCTAGTGAGGTGTGTAAAAGCCTTTGATGCAATACATCAGGTTTGGTGTTGACGTGGTATCAAAACTCTATTGGGCAGCTTTAATTAGTTGCTTCCCCGGTCCAGTTCGGGGAATATGGAAATACAACACAGTAATTAATCATTCACATTTTTTCCACTGACAATAACTAGGGCAGTAGTGCCAGACATACATAAAGAGACTCTATGAAACAACAAGGCATGTAATTGTTCAAATGTTAGAGCAAAATAGGCTTAAACTCACCCTTTTGATTAAGCACACAAACGTGCAGCTGCATCTTCGACCTTCAGATCTGCCCGACAACCATTTGTTGTTTTGGAGACATTGGTGTGTGTTTTAATACGTCCGTGCACTGGTACAAGGCTTAAAATATATACCGTATTTCCCGTATTATAAAGCGCACTGCCGATGAACGGGTCTAGTCAGGTCTATTTTCATACAAAAGGCGCACTGGATTATAGGGCGCATTAAAGGGGTCATATTATTATTATATTTTTTCTAAATGGAAAACACTTCCTTGTGGTCTACATAACATGTAATGGTGGTTCTTTGGTCAAAATGTTGCATGGATTATGTTTTACAGACCATCTTCAAGCCGCTTTCTGACAGTTGCTTCAGGATGCACCGTTTTGTGGGCGGTCTTATTTACGTGGCTCACCTTAGACAGCGTCTTCTCCCCGTCATCGTTGTTGTAGCGGTGTAGCGTGCAAAGACGGGAGTGGAAGAAGTGTCAAAAGATGGAGCTAACTGTTTTAATGACATTCATACTTTACTTAAATCAATAACGGAGCAGCATCTCCTCATCCATAGCTCACTAGTGCAATAACAACGCCGGAAATGTGTCCGGTGAAGAACAGTCCGACCGGAACTGTCTAATAACTAAAGTTCCTTGGGTGAATAATTTATACTCATTACACCGGTTTGTTTTAGCACTTTCATGGCGAGTTTACTGACAGATATAAGTAAGAACTTTACACTACTTTATATTAGTAATGGCATCAGCGGAGGATGAATGTCCCATAACAAGAAGATAGAGAAAAAGAAGAAGCTTATCGACTACGGCGTCGGAACGGACTACAACATTTTCAGGACTTATGCAGATCCCAAATACAGATCAGCAGGTACCAGAAGGTAAGAAAAGTAGCTTTTGCATAATATTGCGAAACAAAACGCCAGCTAATATGTCTTACCTTATACACACACCATAATAATACTAGTATGTTGAAGCACAGTACAATCCATCAAGCGGTGCGGCTTAATAGCTTGTATACCAAAGTCGTACTAAAACATTTTGATAGCTTTTTGAGCGCCGTGTGTAATGTCCTATATTTTCAATGGAACATATACAATTTTGGTGTTGTTTACTTGAGTCATATTGCAGTCTACACGTATCTGTTATGTGTGACTGCCATCATATTGCAGTCTACACGTATATCTTATGTGTGACTGCCATCTACTGGTCACTTTTCACCATGTACCAAATAAAATAGCTTTGAGGTCGGTAAGCACAACCAACATTATTCCGTACTTCAGGCGCACCGGGTTATAACACTGTCGAGTTTTGAGAAAATTAAAGGATTTTAGGTGCGCCTTTACAGTCCGAAAAATACGGTATGTATAGTTACACTTCCTATTGACAAAATACCACTTCGTTGATAGATAAAATCACTCAGGCGTCTTGCTCTTCGTCACTTCCTTTTCTTTGGACTGGGCCGCGCCCTCGTGAACACTCGTTGACCATGGACTCGTTGACCCATTGGACAGAGTGAATAACTCTTCATCGGTTTGTTTTAGCGCTTTCATGGCGAGTTTACTGACAAATATAAGTAAGAACTTTACACTACTTTATATTAGTAATGGCATCAGCGTAGGATGAATGTCCCATAACAAGAAGATAGAGAAAAAGAAGAAGCTTATCGACTACGGCGTCGGAACGGACTACAACATTTTCAGGACTTATGCAGATCCCAAATACAGATCAGCAGGTACCAGAAGGTAAGAAAAGTAGCTTTTGCATAATATTGCGAAACAAAACGCCAGCTAATATGTCTTACCTTATACACACACCATAATAATACTTGTATGTTGAAGCACAGTACAATCCATCAAGCGGTGCGGCTTAATAGCTTATATACCAAAGTCGTACTAAAACATTTTGATAGCTTTTTGAGCGCTGTGTGTAATGTCCTATATTTTCAATGGAACATATACAATTTTGGTGTTGTTTACTTGAGTCATATTGCAGTCTACACGTATCTGTTATGTGTGACTGCCATCATATTGCAGTCTACACGTATCATCATCATCGGCGGTCACTCGAAACGAGTATGACTGTCCTCCGTAGGGTCGTCTATTTGTGGATCCGTAGATGGCTGTGTAGGCCAATCCGTGATCCACATATTTTGGTGCAATGTGGGCAGGGGAAAATGGGAGTGGTTGATGGGGGGGGAGCCTTCTTCTGTCTTTCCTTGCGGTGTTGTCGCTTTGTGTCTGCGATACGGCGGAGTTCCATCTCATAGAGTGCTGCACCTTCTTGTACGGATTTCTTCCAGCGAGGCCTGTCCAGTGCTATTTCCTCCCAGTTGTTCATGGGGATGTGGAAATGCTTTAAGCTGGTCTTGATGTTATCCTTGAAACGTTTCTTTTGCCCACCAGGGGCACGCTGACCTTCCTTCAACTGGGAGTAAAGGACCTGTTTGGGAAGACGTGTGTTGGACATGCGGATGACGTGACCTATCCAGCGGAGTTGGTGCTGCATAATTGTGGTGGTGATGCTGGGCATGTTGGCTTCCTCCAAGACGCTGATGTTGGTGCGTCTGTCCTCCCAACTGATCCTCAAAATCCTCCGTAGGGATCGCTGGTGATGTTGTTCCAGGGCTCTCAGGTGCCTACTGTAAGTAGTCCATGACTCTGCCCCATACAGCAGGGTGGGGATGACAACAGCTCTGTAGACCAGGAGCTTTGTTTGAGCCCTTAGATCCCGGTCCTCAAAGACTCTCCTCCTGAGTCTGGCATAGGCTCCACTGGCACAGCTCAGGCGATGGTTGACCTCTGAGTCAATGTCCGCTTTGGAGGAGAGGATGCTGCCGAGGTATGGGAAGTGGTCAACGTTTTCAAGGGGGGTGTTGTCCACGTTTATGGCGGGCTGATTAGTTGGCTGGTTGGGTGGAGGTTGATGTAGGACCTGGGTCTTCTTGATGTTGAGGGCAAGGCCCAGGGCTCTGTATGCCTTAGCAAAGGCATTCAAGATACCCTGAAGTTCTTCTGCTGAGTGTGCTGCGATGGCGTTGTCGTCCGCGTACTGAAGCTCCATGATAGTGGTGTTTCTAACTTTGCTCTTGGCTTTGAACCTGTTAAGGTTAAAGAGCCTGCCATCGGTTCTATACAGGATGGGGATCCCCTGTGGCAACTCTTTGCCAATGAGGTGCAGTATAGCACCAATAAAGATGGCAAACAGGGTGGGAGCTATGATACACCCTTGCTTGACACCCGTCTCCACAGTGAAAGGCTCAGACTCGGAGCCGCTGTTGCTGAGCACTGTGGCTGCCATGCCATCATGTAGAAGCCTCACTATTCTGATAAATTTATCGTGGCAGCCGCACCTCGACAGCACACTCCACAGAGCCTGACGGTCTACCGTGTCAAAGGCCTTTGTCAGGTCTATGAAGGCCATGTACAAAGGCTGTCTTTGTTCACGACATTTTTCCTGGAGTTGGCGGGCTGTAAAAATCATGTCGGCTGTGCCTCTAGCTGGGCGAAAGCCACACTGTGATTCTGGGAGTGCTTCCTCAGATAGTGGTAGCAATCGATTTGCAAGGACACGAGCTAAGATTTTGCCAGTTGTTGACAGGAGTGAGATGCCCCTGTAGTTTCCACAGTCAGCCTTGTCCCCCTTCTTGAATATGGTCACAATAAGAGCGTTCCTGAGCTCTGAGGGGAGTTCTTCTTTTTCCCAGACCTTGAGAAGTAGGGTGTGGATTTGATACAGGAGCTCTCTTCCACCTTCCTTTAGGATCTCCGCTGGGATCCCATCTGGTCCGGCAGCCTTGTTGTTCCTTAGACTCCTGATGGCATCTTGAACCTCTGTTATGGTGGGGGGTTCCCCCATATCTTCCCTGATGGGACTCTGGGGGATGTGGTTGGTGATGTCTGGTTCAGCTGTGCTGTCACGATTGAGGAGTTCCTGAAAGTGCTCCTTCCATCGGGCATTAATGGACTCATTGTCCTTTAGCAGCTGCTGCCCATCCTTTGAGCGCAGGGGGTTTAGGCCGCGGTAAGTTGGCCCATAGACAGCCTTGGTAGCACTAAAAAAGCCTCTGGTGTCCCCTGAGTCTGCTAGTCTCTGGATCTCCAGAGCCCTTTCAGTCCACCAGGAGTTCTTAAGCTCCCTTACCCGGCTCTGAACATCTGCCTTGGCTCTCGAGTGAGCTATTCTTTTGGCTTTACAGGTCACATCATTCTGCCAGGTGTGAAAGGCACTCCGTTTTTTGGAGATGAGCTGTTCTATCTCTGTGTCGTTCTCATCAAACCAGTCCTGGTGTTTTCTGGACTTGTACCCAAGGGTGGTTTTACAGGTAACGAGGATGGTTGATTTGAGCAGGTTCCAGTGTTCTTCGATGTTATCAGGGTATTCCTGCTGGAGGCTTTCCTCAAGGGATGTCTGAAGTTGCTGCTGGGTGGCAGTTTCATTCAGGCCTTCGAGGTTCAGCCTTGGCCGGATCTGCTTCTTTTGAACCCTCCTTTTCCTCTTAAGTCTGATGGACATTGTGGAGCGAATGAGGCGGTGATCTGTCCAACAGGCATCTGTGTCCAACATGGCCCTTGTGATGTTCACATCACAACGGTCCCTGGCTCGCACAATGACATAGTCAATGAGATGCCATTGTTTGGATCGAGGATGCCTCCAAGATGCCTTCAGTTTGTTTTTCTGGCGGAAGAGAGTGTTGGTAATTGTGAGGTTGTGCTGTGAACATTTGCTGAGAAGCAGGATTCCATTGGAGTTGATGTTCCCGATGCCTTCCTTCCCTATAGTGCCCTTCCAGAGGTGTTGGTCCCGGCCGACCCTGGCATTAAAGTCACCTAGGAGAATAATCTTATCCTCCTTTGGGATCCTAGACAGTGTCTCATCTAAGCAGGCGTAGAAGGTCTCTTTTACTTCGTCTTCAGAGTCTAAAGTAGGGGCATAGGCGCTGATAACTGTTGCCATCTGGTTGTTGGTGAGCACCAGACGGACAGTCATGAGACGTTCACTAATCCCCACGGGAAGTTCAGAGAGGTGACTAACAAGCTGGTTTCTGATGGCAAATCCAACCCCATGGATTCTGGGCTCATCAGAGGCTTTTCCTTTCCAGAAGAAAGTGTAGCCACCCTTTTCCTCCTTCAGTTGTCCTTCGTCTGCACGTCGGGTTTCGGAAAGTGCAGCTATGTCTATCCGGCATCTCTGCAGTTCCCTGGCAATGATCGCAGTTCTCCTCTCTGGTCTGTCGCTGGCCGTATTATCCATCATTGTGCGTACATTCCACGCTCCAAAATTCATATTTCGTGTTTTTCGACCGCATATGGTGATCCCTCTGGATGCGGTAGTCCAGTCGGGAGGTTAGAGGCAGGCTATTTTTAGGGCACCTTTTCTAGCCCCTTCCCCAGGTGGGGTGAGCAGAGTGGATCCTAAAGAGGACTGCTCAGTCGTGAGTGTAGCTGCCGAAGGGCTCTTTCTGCCTCATTCCAAGAGCCCAGCGACTGAATCTTGCACCCACCGCCTTATGTGCCAGTTTTTGACTGGAGGCTTCCAGATCTCACAATCCTACCCCCGTCGCCATTCGCTGGTCGCCATAGGACTTAATCCGGGATGTTAGGGTGGATTCCCTATATGGAGGACGCCTGTGCGTGGAATCTTTTAATGTGGGGAGACTGGTGCACGGTCAGCCACCACACAGTCCTTGGCATTGAGCGGGCCAGGGTCCAGTGGCATGGAGACCAAGACGACTGGGGACCCGTCTTTGCTGCAGCCTTCATCCGCCTTCCCAGCCGTTGTGGTGCATTCCGCTGCCGCCATCTTCCGCCTGGTCCACCGTTGAGGCGGTTTTCACTATTCGCCCATAGCTGGGGTTATTTACCCATAGCTGGGACAGGGGTTGACTGGGCACCAGGGCATGTCCACACACCGGTGGGCCTGCATGCCCCGTCTCTGGGGCCCCCTGCTGCTCCGAGATCCCGTACAACTTAGCCTGGAACCGCGAGGTTCCAGTTACCGTGTGTGGCCACGAGGAGGCATGTACGAGTCTTGACAATGGAGAGGCTATGTACCGGCTGAGGAGGCTTATGCACTCGGCTCCTCTTTTCGCCCTCTGAGACAGAGGGCTAGCCGGCGGCACTAGCTGAAAGCAATGAGTATCAGGCAGAAGCAGCATGCAGCATAGCAAGCAAAAGCGGCATGCAGCATGCACTAACTACAGGTACTACTACTCCAAGGCTACTGCACTAGACGCATCACATCGCCCTGTGCGATGTTTTCTGCACACACACACTACACGTATATCTTATGTGTGACTGCCATCTACTGGTCACATTTCACCATGTACCAAATAAAATAGCTTTGAGGTCGGTAAGCACAACCAACATTATTCCGTACTTCAGGCGCACCGAGTTATAACACTGTCGAGTTTTGAGAAAATTAAAGGATTTTAGGTGCGCCTTATAGTCCGAAACTTCCTATTGACAAAATACCACTTTGTTGATAGATAAAATCACTCAGGCGTCTTGCTCTTCGTCACTTCCTTTTCTTTGGACTGGGCCGCGCAATCGTGAACACTCGTTGACCATGGACTCGTTGACCCATTGGACTTCTAGGCTCTTATGCTGTAGAGAGAGTGAATAACTCTTCATCAGGCCTCACTTTTGTGGAGGCATCCACTGGCGATTGTCACGTCTGTGATCAATAATGCATTTGCGGGAGTGAGACCAACGCTGTAACTTTTACCCGTGACCTATTTTAATAAACACTTGTGAAATCTTCCAGAAGACCCGACCTCTGACTGTTTAACAAAAGAACACGGGTGGAGTCTAACAAAGTGAATCTAAATATTATATTTCTTCTTCAGTATTGTTGTGGTCCAGAGTGTTAAAACATGCGCATGAACATGAGGCAGCCATGGTCTCGCATCTTAACGACCCTTGACTCTCATTTTTGGTGCAAAGATTTTATTATTAGAATTATTTTTTTTATGACTTATTTAAATGAGCAAGGTTGCCGCAGAGCAGCAGTAATTTGACTTCCTGAGTGCGTTTGCCGGACACAAATTTGAGTATCCAGTGACGGATCTTCCTTTATGGTCATCTGACCACATCAACACTGCTCACAGTCTGGCTCACAGTCACTGCTGCAGTCACTTTCTCTTTTCAGGATGGCTGACGTTACACATAATATTAGGACGCAATCCAAGATTCACATCTGCAGCCAGGGGTGATGTAAGTTGGTGAGGAGAGTAAGAAAAAAAATTAATTTGAAAAAAATTTATACTTTTTATACGCAGATCACGCGATGTGCGTCGGGCCCCACAATCCAAAAGGGGTCCTGTTTTGCGTAAAAAAAGCGCATATAAAATGTCAATTGGTTCAATTTTACTAGTGATGTGCGATACCACTGATTTTCTTTCCGATCCGATACCAAGTACAATTCAGGCTGGTATTGGCGATAATGAACCGATACCGATACTTGGTGCAAATATACTTGACGTGTCTGCTAAAGTAAAGTAAATTGTGTATTTTCAAAACGATAACGAAAGAAAGAACAGTAAAATGTAAGAAAAAAGGGCAAAACAATCTGAGTATAATCAGAAAAAGCGGAACATTTTAAACTAATGTCTGGTAACAATATACTTAGTCATCCATAACACAAAGTTTTTTGCTTTAAATATAAAATAATATGTGGTTTTATCTTTTATATATATATATATATAAAAATCAACATTACCGCCCCCTATACTTGACTTTTCAGTATGGTAGAAAAAAGTTTATTATTTGTTTTTATTCATTCTTAAATGGGGAAAAAGTAACAGTAAAAATGTAAGAAAAAAGCAAAACAATCGGTATCTAATGAGAACATCTAACTAATAATTATTATAATATACTAAGTCAGAGGTGTCAAACTCATTTTAGATGGGGGGCCATGTGGATAAAAATCCACTCCCAAGTGGGCCGGACTGGTAAAATCACGGCACGATAACTTAAAAATAAAGACAACTTCAGATTGTTTTCTTTGTTTAAAAATAGAACAAGCACATTCAGAAGATGTACAAATCATAATGTTGTTGGGGTTTTTTTTACACTTACATGCTGCGGTTAATATTATTCTATCTTCATTTGTTGTTATTTATACTTTCTGAATAAATTATGTGATAATGTTCATCAGTCAACTCATTGGTGTTAATTTTCAATCAATCAAGATAAAAAAAATAATATCAAAATCAAATTACAGGATGTTATTCATGTAGTTTGCTCATTTTCCCCGACTGATGTACTAACTCATGTGGTTTATTTTTTTTTTACATATGTAGCATCATCTACAAAGATACAAATAATTGCTATTGCGAAATCTAGTGGACACATTTAGAACATCCGTTTCTTACATTCAAACATTTTGGCTCATTTTTTTACTTAGCAAACTCATCCCGCTGACACAATATTTGTTTTTAGCATATTTTTTTAAATGAAAAATATCAATATGGCCCCCGCATACTTTGACTTTTCAGCATGCGCCATTGGTGGAGAAAGTTTTGGACACCCCTGAACTAATAGTATCAAAAGTATTGATATTTTGATCTGAGATCTGGTATCGGCGTATCAATATTTCTGTATCGATACGCACATCCCTAAATGTTACTGTATTCCTAGCCTCTTTCTGCTCCATCACTAGGATGTGTACCCGATCCAGTACTTGTATAAGCACAGACTGATTTCAGTCGGTACTACCAGGTATCAATTCACATAAAATCACACATGGCCATGTTTTGATAAAAAAATGTTTTTGCATACTTGGCTCGAACACTCGGCGAGGAAAGAAGCATTCAAGCAGCACTGAGAGCAGACTCTGCCAAACTGCCTCTAAGTAATGTTGCTATTTTCCATGCCAACAAAGCAAGTAAGCAAGCACTTTTTTTTTTAAGTGCTAGCTTGATGCTAATTTATTTTAAATTTGCCATATACATTCTACTGATAAGTAGGGATGTCCGATAATGGCTTTTTGCCGATATTTGATATTCCGATATTGTCCAACTCTTTAATTACCGATACCAATATCAACCGATACCGATATATACAGTCGTGGAATTAACACATTATTATGCCTAATTTGGACAACCAGGTATGGTGAAGATAAGGGTCCTTTTTTAAAAAAATTAATAAAATAAAATAAGATGAATAAATTAAAAACATTTTCTTGAATAAAAAAGAAAGTAAAACAATATAAACACAGTTACATAGAAACTAGCAATTAATGAAAATGAGTAAAATTAACTGTTAAAGGTTAGTACTATTAGTGGACCAGCAGCACGCACAATCATGTGTGCTTACGGACTGTATCCCTTGCAGACTGTATTGATCTATATTGATATATAATGTAGGAACCAGAATATTAATAAAAGAAAGAAACAACCCTTTTGTGTGAATGAGTGTGAATGAGTGTGAATGAGTGTAAATGGGGGAGGGAGATTTTTTGGGTTGGTGCACTAATTGTAAGTGTATCTTGTGTTTTTTGTTGATTTAATTAAAAAAATAAATAAATAAAAACGATACCGATAATAAAAAAAACGATACCGATATTTTCCGATATTACATTTTAAAGCATATCGGACATCTCTACTGATAAGCATTAACAATTTTATATGTCAAATTTAACATATCCAAATTGGGTGATGAAAACTACAACTAAGATGCACGTGACAATCAAACAGCTTGTGTGTATTAAGTACACTACTTACAGTTTAGAGCACAACAAAAGACTACATTTTCATTTAAATGGCAAAGACAACTCCCCGGCTACGGCAACATTGAATACGCAACTGCCATTTAATGTCTTTGAATTGCAACTGCAAACAAAGTTTACTACATCCATCCATTCATCCATTTATTACCGCTTGTCCCTCTAAAGTTTGAAAATGAGACTCAGAAGTGTAAGAAAACAAGACAACAACTATACAGCATACCATGAATTGATTAACGTGGACCCCGACTTAAACAAGTTGAAAAACTTATTCGGGTGTTACCATTTAGTGGTCAATTGTACGGAATATGTACTGTACTGTGCAATATGTACTGTACTGTGCAATATACTAATACAAGTTTCAATCAATCATAGTTATCACTATCAGCTCACTATTAAATGTTAAATAAATGTTATTATCAAAAGTGTCACACTTCCTTGCGGCCTACATAAAATGTAACGGTGGTTCTTTGGTGAAACATTTGCATAGATTTTGTTTTACAGACCTATTTTTTTCACGCCCCCTCACGCTGAGTGTGCATTCCACCCCCGCCCGGCAGAAATGTTTTGTAGTTTTTTTAGCTTTCTTGCTTTCATTGTGCACCATAGACACCGGTAAACGGCACCATTCATCTGTTTTGAGTGACTTTCACCACAACATCCCAGATGATGCTGCGAGACCAGCGGCTCACCGTAATTTGTTGTTGACAACAAGGAAGGAGGCGATGCGGGTGGACGAGAGAGAGGAAGGAAACCCAGGTTCAGTACGTGTCTGGAACTCTACGCTGAATAAGGTTAAGCTGTACCTTTCTAATGTTAGACCCTGGACGTATATATGTGTATATTAACAATACAAACCTTTTCTATTCTATATCATGTGAATAACTCCGCTGCTGAGCTGCTTCAAGTTATTAACAATAGAGGCTGAAGGCTGTCAGCTACGCACGTAGTAACGGATTACATATCATTAAATTGTCCGTTGTCAAACATAGTAAGTACTGATCCAATTCGAAGTATTTTTTAGGAAAACCATTCTTTATTTTGCCAGAGGACCGTGATGCAGTTGTCTTACATTAGAAGGCTAAGCTAGTTACACAACAAACCAAGCTAAAATTGCGAAATTATCTTTAACACATTTCTAACCTACTGTTACTACTTACTGATTCATTGTCTCCTTCATTGCCGTTAAAAAATGAAAAGTACTTTATTGGAGTATCCATCTTCATACTGGCGCAGGTTTCTGAAGCAGGACTCTTTGAAGAGCTTGGCACACACAAAGACAGACTTCTTCCGAGGTGAAGGTGCAATGCCACGAATCATAGAAGTTAAAGTTCAACATTTAAAACATTATATATATATATATATATATATATATATATATATATATATATATATATATATATATATATATATATATATATATATATATATATTTCTGCAGTCCTCTCCAAGTTTTCTCATTGTCCCATTGGGTTGAGTTTTTCCTTGCCCTGATGTGGTATCTGAACCGAGGATGACGTTGTGGCTTGTGCAGCTCTTTGAGACATTCGTGATTTAGGGCTATATAAATAAACATTGATTGATATATATATATATATATATATATATATATATATATATATATATATATATATATATATATATATATATATATATATATATATATATATATATATATATATATATATATACACTACCGTTCAAAAGTTTGGGGTCACATTGAAATGTCCTTATTTTTGAAGGAAAAGCACTGTACTTTTCAATGAAGATAACTTTAAACTAGTCTTAACTTTAAAGAAATACACTCTATACATTGCTAATGTGGTAAATGACTATTCTAGCTGCAAATGTCTGGTTTTTGGTGCAATATCTACATAGGTGTATAGAGGCCCATTTCCAGCAACTATCACTCCAGTGTTCTAATGGTACAATGTGTTTGCTCATTGGCTCAGAAGGCTAATTGATGATTAGAAAACCCTTGTGCAATCATGTTCACACATCTGAAAACAGTTTAGCTCGTTACAGAAGCTACAAAACTGACCTTCCTTTGAGCAGATTGAGTTTCTGGAGCATCACATTTGTGGGGTCAATTAAACGCTCAAAATGGCCAGAAAAAGAGAACTTTCATCTGAAACTCGACAGTCTATTCTTGTTTTTAGAAATGAAGGCTATTCCACAAAATTGTTTGGGTGACCCCAAACTTTTGAACGGTAGTGTGTGTGTGTATATATATATATATATATATATATATATATATATATATATATATATATATATATATATATATATATATATATATATATATATATATATATATATATATATATATATATATCTCGGTATCGATTCCCAAGTACTAAGAATTTCAATTTGTTATTTTAATACAATTAAAAATTATTTGTTTTAGTACAAAAAATGCATCAAATTAAATTGATTCAATGTATTCAAACTATTTCACATACAGAACAGGTCAAAAGTTTGAGCTTCAAGAGGTAGTCACCTGAAATGGTTTTCACTTCACAGGTGTGCTTGAAGTTAATCGAGAGAATGCCAAGAGTGTGCAAAGCCGTCATCAGAGCAAAGGGTGGCTATTTTGAAGAAACTAGAATACAAAACATGTTTTCAGTTATTTTACCTGTTTTTGTTAAGTACATAACTTCACATGTGTTCATTCATAGTTTTGATGCCTTCAGTGACAATCTACAATGTAAATAGTCATGAAAATAAAGAAAATGCATTGAATGAGGAGAAGGTGTGTCCCAACTTTTGGCCTGTACAGTAAATAAAAAAGTGTGAACAGTTTTTGCAATGATTATACTCAACATAATATTCCGTTTAGGGCCGCAATTTAGCCAGGTGTGGAAAGGGGTGATTCCATCCAACGTTGGTGGGACTCATATGCTATTGGACATATGAGAAATGAAGTGTCCATAGAAACAACAAATACGCTCAAGGCAAATATTATCTCGCTCCCAATCATGGTGATCTTTAGAAACAGTGAACAATTAAACACATACTTTGCATTAATTCTACTGATAACATAGCTACAGTCAACACAACACTGTGGCGGCAATGTTTCATTTTTTCCCCTCATCACCATATGGGATGGTGTGGTCTCTCTTTAACACACTGTATTTGGCCAAGGGGCATACGTCTAACCATGCTGTTTTCAATATGTTAGTATAATTACTTGTTCATTGTGCTTGTTTGAGCTTCCTAAACAGACAGTTACCATGTTTATGCTATGCTATTGTGTAAAATAGTATCTGTCGTATTTTAAGGACCACACTTAAAGGCCTACTGAAACCCACTACTACCGACCACGCAGTCTGATAGTTTATACAGTATATCAATGATGAAATCTTAACATTGCAACACATGCCAATAAGGCCGGGTTAACTTATAAAGTGACATTTAAAATTTCCCGGGAAATATCCGGCTGAAACGTCGCGGTATGATGACGTATGCGCGTGACGAAGTCAGAGTAACGGAAGTTATGGTACCCCGTAGAATCCTATACAAAAAGCTCTGTTTTCATTTCATAATTCCATCTTTTGCAATTTGTTTAATGAACAATGAAGGCTGCAAAGAAGACAGTTGTAGGTGGGATCGGTGTATTAGCAACGGACTACAGCAACACAACCAGGAGGACTTTGTTGGAGAGCAGACGCGCTAGCCGCCGACCTCACCTTGACTTCCTACGTCTCCGGGCCGCCAAACGTCCTTCGTCCTTCTGCCGATCGCTGGAACGCAGGTGAGCACGGGTGTTGATGAGCAGATGAGGGCTGGCTGGCGTAGGTGGAGAGCTAATGTTTTTAGCATAGCTCTTTGCGGTCCGGTTGCTAAGTTGCTAAGTTAGCTTCAATGGCGTCGTTAGCACAGCATTGTTAACCTTCGCCAGCCTGGAAAGCATTAACCGTGTATTTACATGTCCACGGTTTAATAGTATTGTTGATTTTCTATCCATCCTTCCAGTCAGGGGTTTATTTTTTTTGTTTCTATATGCAGTTAAAGCACGATGCTATCACGTTAGCTCGTAGCTAAAGCATTTCGCCGATGTATTGTCGTGGAGATAAAAGGCACTGAATGTCCATTTCGCGTTCTCGATTCTCATTTTCAAGAGGATATAGTATCCGAGGTGGTTTAAAATACAAATCCGTGATCCACAATAGAAAAAGGAGAGTGTGGAATCCAATGAGCCAGCTTGTACCTAAGTTACGGTCAGAGCGAAAAAAGATACGTCCATCACTGCCTCTCAAGTCCTTCACTGTAACGTTCCTCATCTACGAATCTTTCATCCTCGCTCAAATTAATGGGGTAATCGTCACTTTCTCGGTCCGAATCTCTCTCGCTCCATTGTAAACAATGGGGAATTGTGAGGAATACTAGCTCCTGTGACGTCACGCTACTTCCGGTACAGGCAAGGCTTTTTTTTATCAGCGAGCAAAAGTTGCGAACTTTATCGTCAATTTTCTCTACTAAATCCTTTCAGCAAAAATATGGCAATATCGCGAAATGATCAAGTATGACACATAGAATGGATCTGCTATTCCCGTTTAAATTTAAAAAAATCATTTCAGTAGGCCTTTAAAATGCTTTTTTTCCCCTCAGAACCCGACAGTGCGCCTTATGACCCGGTGCGCCCAATGTAAGGAATACGTTTGATTGAGCTTACCTCAAACCTATTTTATTTGGTATATGGTGTAATGCTGTGTGTGACCAGTAGATGGCAGTCAAACATAAGGGATAAGTGTAACCTGCAATAGGATGGGTCTCAACACCAACATTTTAAATGTTCCATTGAAAATATAAAACATTACACACATCGCTCAAAAATCTATCAAAATGTTTTAGTACGACTTTGGTAAACTATGAAGCCACACCGCATGATGGATTGTCGGCGCATTAAACATACAAGTATTATTATGCTGTGTGTATAAGGTAAGACATATTATCCGGCGTTTTGTTTCGCAATATTATGCAAAAGCAACTTTTCATACCTTCTGGCACCTGCTGATCTGTATTTGGGATCTGCATAAATCCTCAAAAATTGCACGCATCCTCGCCGACGCCATAGTTGATAAGCATCTTCTTTTTCTCTATCTTTTTGTTTTGGGACATTAATCCTCCGCTGTTGCCATTTCTAATATAAAAAAGTGTAAAGTTCTTACTTATATCTGTCAGTAAACTCGCCATGAAAGCGCTAAAACATACCGGCGTAGTGAGTTTACATTATTCACCCAAGGAACTTTAGTTATTAGAGTTCCGGTCACATTTCTGGTGTTGTTTCCGGATAAGGAGATACTGCTCCGTTATTGATTTAAGTAAAGTCTGAATGTCATTAAAACAGTTAGCTCCATCTTTTGACACTTCTTCCACTCCCGTCCTTGCACGCTACACCGCTACAACAACGATGACGGGGAGAAGACGCTGTCGAAGGTGAGCCACGTAAATAAGACCGCCCACAAAAAACGGCGCATCCGGAAGCGACTGTCAGAAAGTGGCTTGAAGATGATTCGTAAAACATAATCTATGCAACATTTTGACCAAAGAACCACCATTACATGTTATGTAGACCACAAGGAAGTGGTTTCCATTTAAAAAAAAATATAAAATATGAGTCTTTTAATGCGCCCTATAATCCGGTGCGCCTTATATATGAAAACAGATAAAAAATAGACCATTTATCGGCAGTGCGCCTTATAATCTGGTGCGCCCTGTGCTCCGGAAAATACGGTAATTGGCATGTCCCCCTTCTTACGCCTCATTTGGTGATCAGTGTTCTCCCTTTTTTTGTATCTTCTTGTAGCTATTTTTCTTTTTCTCACACACTTTGATTTCATGAAGGAACTACGGAATCTTGTCTAGACGATTAAAGGACGAACCTTGTTGTTCTATCCTGTCCTTAGAAGTGATGTTGAGCAGCGGCAGTAAATAGGGTAATGCAAAAACTAAGCCTCGGCGATGAAAAGCAGACCTTTTTGACTCCGAGGTCAGGTCTGCATAGGTTATTCATGCGATGTTACGAGGCGAGAGGGTGACAGGAGTGTTGCAGCCACGCTTACACTTATGCAAATTCACCACGCGGTAGGATTTTGAAATATGAGAGCTCATTCATGGCTTGCATAAATCATCAAACAAAGTCCATCCCCTCTTCCCCCTAAGCCCGAGCTCCCCCACCTCCGCGTCCACTGCCCGCCACCCATTGATATGACCTGTGGCAAACCAGAGGGTCCCTCATCAGCACTGGAAACAGCCAACAGCGAAAGGTGGCACTGAATAAATTAAGTGGCGGAGTTTGCTGGCATTTGGAGGATCATGAATGTTAATGAGACATAAAGACCAAAAAAACACAGTCTCACACCTTCAGCTGTGATAAAAAAAATTAATCATAGTGTTTGTGCAGCGGCGTTTCTGCATCCATTGTATTGATGACAGCTTTAAGGCATACTCGCAGACCATGTGAGTTCTATTGCATAAAGCTCAGAACAAAATGAAACCCATTTGGATGACAAAGCACAAATGAGATCTGAAGCTCCCCTCTGTGAATAATCCCCCCCCCCCCCCCCCCTTCCATCACTGCCACTATACCCATCCAATTTTATCCCTGAGATCAATTTGCTCACCGGCTATCACATGGCTCCACCACTGCACCATATTAAATCTGATCCTCCAAGCTCAAAGCCCCAACACCACAGAGACGGGAGTACTCACCAGGACCGTCATGCGGAGAATTCTAATTCAGGCAGCTCCATGTTGCCAGGGGGAATTCGAAATGCCTCCAAAGGCATGGAGACGGGGGGGGGGGGGGATGCAGCGGACAAGACGGGCCGGGGGTCCGAGGGCTAGAGACGGATGGCGAGGATCCCTTGTAAGTTGGGGACATCTGAGAAACGCCTCCGTCCGCTCCAGATGCGCTAAATCCGCCAGCACTGATGGGCTAACATGTAAACACGCAGCCTGGCAGGCGCTCACATGCATGCTGCACCGAGCGCCGACTGGGAAGGAGGAGGACGGCGGGAGGGGGGTTGGCGGAGGAGAGCGGTGGAAGGAGGAGCTGCAGTGCCCTGGAAGAATGAGAGGACACATGAAGAGAGTTGGAAAGAAACGCACACGAGCGTCCTCTCGTTGCGCTGATGTCACTTTTTTTTTCTTTTCTACCGGTTATTTGTGCAAATAGAGTAGACTTGTTTGCACGAGACGGGAAACAAACGCGGGGACAAAGGAGTAGAGGAAGACCGGGGGGATGAAGACAAGAAGGTGACACGGGTGTGATTATAGGGTCGAACAGATCACTGAATCTTGCAACAGCGTTGTCCCATTTATGAGCCATGAAGTCCATAGTACAAAAGAAATGGGTCATCTTCCCCGAAGAAGGATAAAAGGTGTTTAATGGCAGTTTGAGGCAACATCCGCCTGTGCCAAGAGAAGCTCCTCCGTCAGGAAATGTTTAAAGGGGAATATGGGGTGGAGGATTTAGCGGAGTGGACGGGAGGAGCCCTTGTCACTGAACGAGTCAAGTCAAAAAAACGAGGCGAGGACAAGATGATTAGTGCGGTTGTTCTTTTCCTCGATGTCGTCGTAAGCACTAATAATTGATTGTGAGCGTGCAATATTTGTCAAGGAAAACCATACTCATGAGCTGTGCTTGTATGTTAGACTTAGAGACTTAGACTTACTTTTATTGTCATTCAAATTTGAACTTTACAGTACAGATAAGAGCAACATTGTGTTGCGTTAGCTCGTTGTCATGCAGGATAAATGAGCAATAAGGTGCAGATATAAATAATTAGATTACTGTACAGATAAATATATTGCACTTTTGCATATGCATCCACGTTTATGGATGTATGTTATATTGTCTTTATATTCCAGTGAGTTAATCCGTTTTGGGGGGGGATTGAGGGGATTATTATGATGCGTTCAAGAGTCTTATGGTCTGAGAGAAGAAGCTGTTACAGAACCTTGAGGTTCTGCTACGGAGGCTGCGGAACCACTTTTTCTAGAGTCCAGCAGTGAAAACAGTCCTTGGTGGGAGGAGTCTCTGCAGATTTTGTGGGCCCTGGTCAGGCAGCGGCTTTTTGCGATTTCCTGGATAGGAGGAAGAGGAGTCCCTATGATCTTTTCCGCCGTCCTCACCACTCTCTGCAGAGACTTCCAGTCTGAGGCACTGCAGGCTCCAGTCCAGTCTATAGTGCATCTGTAGAATGTGGTGAGAATGGGGGGAGGGAGCTGTGCTCTTTTCACCCGACGCAAAGAGTGCAAGCGCTGCTGAGCTCTTTTTAGGGTGTAGGCAATGTTCCCTCTAATTTTTTAAGTGTGTGAGCAAACGCACAAACTCCCTGAGCATTCAGTGGAGCACATGTGAGCGACATCAGACGTGCATACTGTGGCTACACCAGCGTCACACCTGTCCCAAACCTGACATCATAACAATTTAAATGTTTTATTAAAATAATTTTCTGATATAAGTGATTTTGCCCTCTTACAATGACAATAACAAAAAAACATGTTTTTCATGACCTATGTGCTAGTATTGTATGTCTGGCTGTGGGTCCTGCCTTTAAAAGAAATGTTACCCCTTTCAGAGATTACATTTAGTTCCTGTAACTTTCTGTCTGTAAAATACATCTTTTTATTAGCATTTATGAAATCTAGTGACAATATTTCATGAATAATATCCTTAGATTAACATTCTTAATAAAGGGCAGTAAAATAAGCACACATCTGATTGAGGAGTCAGAGTGTTACAACCTGGCATTTACACATTGTGTGGCTTTGGGGTTGTCCGACTTTTTTTGTGGCCATAAACGCAGCACTGGCTAAGTGCCATGAGTGCGTGTGTTGGTGCAGGTGAGCGAGCGAGCGGCTTCTGTTGATATGACGGATGACAAAGTTGGTTTAAGCCTGGTTTGTATGGCAGAAAATTACCAGTTCTTGTTTTTGGTGTGGTTACAAACAGTCTTGCTCAATAAAGTGATTGATGGAATTCCTGTCCGTAAAGTGTCTCGACAGACGATAATTGAACTGTGTTGACAAAGATTGTTTTATTCATTGGGGCCACTCTTGTTGTCACTTGTCACTCACAGAGTTGCATTGCAAAATCATACAGAATACATTGTAATATGTTTATTTTGTTTAAAGTTCAGATGGGATTTTTGATTTCCTGCGTGGCATTAATTTGCAGTGCGCTGAGGACGCGTGAACGGTGCGCAATTGCTCAGGTGCGCACCTTAGAGGGAACGTTGGGTGTAGGTGTAGGGACCAGGGGCCGTATTTATCAAGCTTCTTAGAATTACTCCTAAGAAGTCTGCTAAGAGTTGACTTAGGAGTAAAGAAATTCTTCGCTGAAAGCTGCACTTAAAAGTTAGCTATCAAGCGTCTTACTCACACTTTCAGCGAAGTGTAGGACTGAATCTTAAGTGTCACACTCAGAGCTGAATTACGACATTACTATGTGCCGTAGACGGAATTTTAGGTGACGTCTTTTCTGTGTCCATAGAAATGACCAATCACGGAAGGGAATCCCTTGTCTAAGAATAAATAAATATCTTGGAAATATTTAAGTGGACAATGGGAGTGTATATTTTGACACTAAACTACAAAATAATACAAAACAAACAATATTGGCAATGAATCAAAAATAAATGTTTCCTTTTTGTTGCACCTTTCCTGCTTCCTGCTCCCAGACCGCAGTCGAAGAGCGCAGGGGAGACACTTCTCCAGGATGTATGCTCGGGGCAACACCCTTCACTTTACCCGGCAGTGGGTCTCCACAGCGGACGACTTTAGGGCGAATGATGAGTCCGGCGATTAGTTGCAAATCTTGCTTTATTGATTGCTTGCACACAGCCAATCCAACACAAAACAAACTAGTCCCCGCCCGCACTCACGCTACCGCTCCCTCTCTTCTGTCGCCCACACACTCACTGACGTCACTCACCTCACATGCTGTCACCTATTAAAGGGCCACACACACACATACGCTACTCTCATAACATTTTCTTTCCAATTCATTAATTAGGCAACTAATTTGAAACTGGTGTGGGTGGCTCTATATATACTAGCTCACTGCAGTCACATGCAGAAATCAACATGGAATCGAAAAGTATTAAATCTGTGACAAAAATAATACCCGCTCTGTCTAAACGATACCGTTTGATCAGCTGCTCGTCATCAAACAAAGCCAGGACATCCTTCCGCTCCCTGAACGTTCGCGCACGTCTCTCTCGCCTCAGTGCCATCCCCCGCTGGCAACTCCTAACCACTTAGGACACCTCTGAAGGTCTCTTAAATATCGTGGAGAGTAGGAGTGATTCTTAGACTTAAGAAAGTTGATAAATAGCTTTTATTCTTAAGTTTGAGAGTTGGACTAAATTTCGCAAATTCTCAGGACTTAAGTGTAAAATGGCACTCTAAGGCGCTTGATAAATACGGTCCCTGATGATCTTTTCCGCCGTCCTCACCACTCTCTGCAGAGACTTCCAGTCTGAGGCACTGCAGGCTCCAGTCCAGACAGAGATGCAGTTGGTCAGTAGGCTCTCTATAGTGCCTCTGTAGAATGTGGTGAGAATGGGGGGAGGGAGCTGTGCTCTTTTCACCCGACGCAAAAAGTGCATGCGCTGCTGAGCTCTTTTTAGGGTGTAGGTGTAGGGACCAGGGGCCAAATTTATCAAGTGTCTTAGAGTGCCATTTTACTCTTAAGTCCTGAGAATTTACGAAATTTAGCCCTACTCTCAAACTTAAGAATAAAAGCTATTTATCAACTTTCTTAAGTCTAAGAATCACTCCTACTCTCCACGATATTTAAGAGACCTTCAGAGGTGTCCTAAGTGGTTAGGAGTTGCCAGCGGGGGATGGCACTGAGGCGAGAGAGACGTGCGCGAACGTTCAGGGAGCGGAAGGATGTCCTGGCTTTGTTTGATGACGAGCAGCTGATCAAACGGTATCGTTTAGACAGAGCGGGTATTATTTTTGTCACAGATTTAATAAGGGGCGTCATCTCATCAGCAACATCACGCAGCAGAGCTTTCACAGCAGAACTAAAGGTCATCACAATGCTTCGATATCTCGCCACTGGGAAAACGCAACAGTGTCTCCTCCTCTCGCCAGTTTGGTTTTCTTTTCGATTCCATGTTGATTTCTGCATGTGGCTGCAGTGGGCTAGTATATATAGAGCCACCCACACCAGTTTCAAATTAGTTGCCTAAGTAATGAATTGGAAAGAAAAGGAGACATTTATTTTTGATTCATTGCCAATATTGTTTGTTTGTTTTGTATTATTTTGTAGTTTATTGTCAAAATATACACTCCCATTGTCCACTTAAATATTTCTAAGATATTTCTTTATTCTTAGACAAGGGATTCCCTTCCGTGATTGGTCATTTCTATGGACACAGAAATGACGTCACCTAAAATTCCGTTTACGGCACATAGTAATGTCGTAATTCAGCTGAGTGTGACACTTAAGATTCAGTCCTACACTTCGCTGAAAGTGTGAGTAAGACGCTTGATAACTAACTTTTAAGTGCAGCTTTCAGCGAAGAATTTCTTTACTCATAAGTCAACTCTTAGCAGACTTCTTAGGAGTAATTCTAAGAAGCTTGATAAATACGGCCCCAGGTCATGTCCCTCGCAACACGGTGCTTTAATTATTGCGGTGACTATGGAGGATAACTTGTTACTTATTACCAAAGTTTTTTTGACACTGAATTTATGTAACGGAATTGTACGTGTTTGAAGTTTGTGATCTAAGTTTGTTTACATTAAATTATATTTCATTTCATTTTAAATAACCAGAAATGGGTATTGAGTTGGGCAGCACAATACGAAGGTCCTGGGTTTGATCCCCGGACTCAGAGTATTTCTGTGTGGAGTTTGCATGTGGGTTCTCTCCAGGTACTCCGGCTTCCTTCCACCTCCAAAGACACGCACCTGGGGTATGATAGTTTGATTGGCAACACTAAATTGGCCCTAGTGTGAATGTTGTCCGTCTATCTTTGTTGGCCCTGCGATGAGGTGTCCAGGGTGTACCCCGCCTACCGCCCGAATGCAGCTGAGATAGGCTCCAGCACCCCCCGGGGCCCCCTAAAAGGGACAAGTGGTAGAAAATGGATGGATGAATGCAACATGTTGGAGGAAGGCAAAGACGAGATGATTAGTGCGGTTGTTTTTTTCCTCAATGTCGTCATTAGCACTAATTATTGATCATTAGCATGTGATATTTGTCAATTAAAAACCATACTCATGAGCCATACTTGTATGTGAGGTGCAGTCGTCCCTCGCAACAAGGTGCTTCAAATATTGCGACTACTATGGAGGATAACTTGTTACTTATTACAAAAGTTTTTTTTGACACTGAATTTACTGTAGGTAACGAAATTGTATGTGTTTGAAGTTTGTCATCTGATTTTGTTTACATTAAATGATATTTCATTTAATTTTAATTGACCAGAAGTGGGTATTGAGTTTTGAAGCAACAAATATTTCTGCACTCGCTCACTAATTTACTGAAAGAGCACGCGAGCACGATGATGTCATGTTATCGATGGGAAAATGCATTTTTAGACAATATGATTTGCCTGAGTGGCTAGGAGACACCGAGAGTAACAAGCGGTGGAACATGGACTAGACAGGACAGATATGAAATAATAATAATTTATAAAAAAATTAAAAATTAACTTGGGACTTTGGACGCAGGCCGTAGTTTGGGGACCACTGGTTTAAACACACACATTTTGCTCACAAATTCAATGAAGTTATGCTAGCAATTTTATTTAATAAACATTTGTTTAGAAGTTTAATTTGTTAAAATAGTTTTTTAGAATTCAGTGTAAAAAAAAAAGTAAATAAAATTCAAATTGTATGAAATTTGTAAAAATATCACTTAACAAAATTTACATTTGATTACATAAATTCATTTCTATAAAAAAACAAAAAAAACGCTTACGTAATAAAGACACAAATGAACCTACATCATAGATATAAATGATAAATGGGTTATATTTGTATAGCGCTTTTCTACCTTCAAGGTACTCAAAGCGCTTTGACAGTATTTCCACATTCACCCATTCACACACACATTCACACACTGATGGCGGGAGCTGCCATGCAAGGCGCTAACCAGCAGCCATCAGGAGCAAGGGTTAAGTGTCTTGCCCAAGGACACAACGGACGTGACTAGGATGGTAGAAGGTGGGGATTGAACCCCAGTAACCAGCAACCCTCCGATTGCTGGCACGGCCACTCTACCAACTTCGCCACGCCATCCCATCACATCAACTCTATATCAAATACATTTCTAATTAAGTACTTAATGTTTTAAAGAATATTCTACATATGTTTGGCCTAAATTGAAGGGCCCCTGTATTGCTTGGCACTTATATCATACTCAGCAGGCACAAGCCATTAAAACAACGTTGAGAACTTGTTGAATTAGGTCCTGACACTGAGCAACTCAAACCTAACGTTAAAACAACATGCTTCTTGACGACGTTTAATCAATGTCGGGTTCTGACGTGGCCCCACCACACAAGCTATGAGCCCATCATTCTCTTATGCAAGCGCTTAGGCCACAGGTGTCAAACTCAAGGCCCGGGGGCCGGATCTGGCCCGTGACATCATTTTATCTAGCCCGCAAACACCTGAAAATGATAAGTGTCAATAAACTACTTAATATTTTCTCACTAAATGTGACAGAATAAATCTATGTACTGCTTAAAATTGCATGCCTTTTAAATTGTAATAGCATCCATTATTGCAACAAATATTACAGTATATTACCATACTTTCCAAACATTTTTTGTCTAGATAAAAATAAATACTTAAATATCTGCTTGACCTATAATTTTACAGCAAACTACCCATCAAATTAATAAAAATGACAATCTATTTTACGGTGTTCTTTACAGCATATTACTGTAAATTGAAAAAAAGTAAACCATTTTTGGCGTTAAAATTCTGGCGCATGGTCAGGATTGTACCACCTCTGCCTCAATTTGAACCGGGAAAAACCCTGGTACACGCTATTTTATTGTTTGCACACTCTGTTTAGCATGTGGTGTTTGTTTTTTACATTTGTAGTAGACCAGGCTCTGTGTTGTGCAAGGCACCGGTGATATGCATAATGGAGCTTTTTGCCTCAGTGGATGCGGTGACTTTACTGCTCCTCTTTGGTTTGGCGCGGGAACACCAGTGGGGACATTATGGAGTTAATAATATTCATATCGCAACCACGGAATTGTAGGGCCGCTTCACGCTCGCAGCCGGAGGGCACAAGCTCTGCTGCAGAGCAGAGAAAAATAAAGAAAGCCACACGTGTTTTATTTTGGATCCTCTTCTACTGATGTTTAATTGCTAGAAATGTGCCTCAAATTGAGTGGAATTGTGCTTAGAAAATGCTGACAGAACATACAAAACCCCAAACCAGTGAAGTTGGTACGTTGTGTAAATGGCATTTCAACATCTCACCCATACATGCACGCACACGCCCCTCCCCAAATCAAGGCCTTCACCACTGCTTAATTCCTCCGGGGTTGTGGGGGCTGAGTAGCGCTTTATAGTGGCAGCCGGTCTCCAGGGTCCCAACTCCCCCCTCCTCTGTTGCGAGTTGTTGTGATTACATGTACCATGTTTATGTGTGCCATGCTATGTGAGGTTTTTTCCTCTGACTCAGTCTTGAGGGTCCAGCCTTAAACTGATATTTTTTTTACTCTTCCCCCTTTCCCAATGTCACCTTTTTCCCACCTTTTTAAGGAGCGCTGTAAGTGGCTGATCCGTTGGCGGTCCCGTCTTGTCCTCCTGTAACGTAAATGTAATTTCAGTTCTTATGTGTCTTGTACATTTAAGAATGGACAATAATAAAGCTGCTGCTGCTGTCTGTCTAAACGATATCACCACATGGGCTCAGGAAAACTTCAGTAAACCATTCTCAGTAACTACAGTTGGTCACTAAATGTGTAAGTGCAAATTAAAACCCTACTATGCAAAGCAAAAGCCATTTATCAACAACACCCAGAAACGCCGCTGGCTTCGCTGGGCCCGAGCTCATCTAAGATGGACTGATGCAAAGTGGAAAAGTGTTCTGAGGTCTGACGAGTCCACATTTCAAATTGTTATTGAAAACTGTGGAAGTTGTGTCCTCCGGAACGAAGAGGAAAAGAACCATATCCGGATTGTTACAGGCGCAAAGTTCAAAAGTCAGCATCTGTGATGGTATGGGGGTGTATTAGTGCTCAAGACATGGGTAACTTACACATCTGTGAAAGCACTATTAATGCTGAAAGGTACAAACAGGTTTTGGAGCAACATATGTTGCCATCCAAGCAACGTTATCATGGACGCCCCTGCTTATTTCAGCAAGACAATGCCAAGCCACGTGTTACAACAGCGTGGCTTCATAGTAAAAGAGTGCGGGTACTAGACTGGCCTGCCTGTAGTCCAGACCTGTCTCCCATTGAAAATGTGTGGTGCAATATAAAGCCTAAAATACCACAACAGAGACCCCGGACTGTTGAACAATTTAAGCTGTAAAAATTGGTCTCCTCAGTTCCCAAACATTTACTGAGTGTTGTTAAAAGGAAAGGCCATGTAACACAGTGGTAAAAATGTCCCTGTGCCAACTTTTTTGCAATGTGTTGCTGCCATTAAATTCTAACATAATGATTAATTGAAAATAAAAAAAAGTTTCTCAGTTCCAACATTAAATATCTTGTCTTTGCAGTCTATTCAATTGAATATAAGTTGGAAAGGATTTGCAAATCATTGTATTCTGTTTTTATTTACGAATTACACAACGTGCTAACTTCACTGGTTTTGGGTTTTGTAGACGGATCATTTGTTTTCAAAATAAATTCACATTTTTAGCAACTTTACAAGGGTAGTAACACACAGACGCATGCAAGGTTAAAAAAAGATAAAACATTAAAAGTATTAAACGCGTCAAAGATGAGACGAGCGCGCCACTTAATGCTTACAAGACCGCTATCGGCTACCAGCAGCTGTCGAGTGGAGATGAACTCCGTTGATGCACTTCATCTTCAACATCATCAGCTCCACATGGCATTGGGGAGCCTTTGTTGTGAGCATTGTGGAATGACAACACAGAATGCTAACAACACAGCTAGTGGTCATAGCTGCGGCTGTCAAGTTGACCGAGTTTGGGCATAACGACTCACCACCTGGTTCTACCTTAGAGGAATTACCCAGGATGTGATTAAGTATTTCCACGTCGTCGCTGTGTTGTAGTGGCCGGGTGACAACCACTGCAGAGGATCCTTTGGGCAACCGGTGAATACTGTAATCTGCAGTAGCACACAATAAGACTATATATATATTGGGAAACGAGTGAAAGAGTGACTATATAGGTGTTATTTCTGTTTAAAGGACTATTATTATGTTTAACATATTTAATGATAATCCTAATTCCCGGGACTGCATATGTTCAACAATCGAATGCACTTGTTTCAAAGGGGGAGACATGACTTCATATCACAATTATAGAGTATAACACTCCATAGACAACAACATAATGTCAGAGAATCTATATATTTTTTTCGAATTATGAATTAACCTCTTAAGGCCCAAGCTGTTTGTTGACACAATTTTTTTTATTTCTCTTTGCTATTTGGGCTTATTGGACCCTAATTAGAATAAAAACTAAAAATCATCTTTTGATATGATGTGCTTAGTCCATAAGTACACAAACGTGTACTTCATGTGTTGTGACATGCTAATTTTTATTTTTACACTTTTTTTTTCCAAATTCCATTGTATGTTATACTCTTCTGACACCACCAGATGGCAGTATAAGTGTCCATATGTCGGCATAAGACACCAATTCAGTAGTGTACACAATTTTGGAAATAAGAGCTAAAAGGTGCTGTCCACGCATGTGGCCACTAAGGCCTTGTAGATTAAAGATAAGCGTGCACAAAAAGTTCCATTATTTTTTTAACATTGCTGACATAAATATATGCATATTAACTATTAAAGTACCGTATTTTCGCACACTCTTGGCATTCTCTCGACGAGCTTCAAGAGGTAAACACCTGAAATGGTTTTCACTTCACAGGTGTGCTTGAAGCTCATCGAGAGAATGCCAAGAGTGTGCAAAGCAGTCATCAGAGCAAAGGGTGGCTATTTTGAAGAAACTAGAATATAAAACACGTTTTCAGTTATTTCACCTTTTTTTGTTAAGTACATAACTCCACATGTGTTCATTCATAGTTTTGATGCCTTCAGTGACAATCTACAATGTAAATAGTCATGAAAATAAAGAAAACACATTGAATGAGGAGAAGGTGTGTCCAAACTTTTGGCCCGTACTGTATATATATTATATATATAATAAAATACAAAATATATATATACGGTATATACACCTTATATGTTTAAGTTAGACCAACTATTGTGTGTCTTCCATCTACTTAATATTGTAGACAAAAAACTATCTTGTTGACAGCCACACTTCTGAGGGGAAAAAAAATCTATTTTTAGAAGTGTCGTGCAACGGTTTGCAAAATTTGGTGGTAAAGATTTACAGTCTCACACTCCAGAGGCTCTTCCACACACAAAAAAACCGCAAAGCAATCTTGCAACAAATGTGCTTAAGCAGGTTTTGCCATTAAGCAAGTTCATCAGAAAACTAGCAGAGGGAACATTATAAAACAGTTATAGTCCGTTTTATGAATAATAAATAAGAAAATGGCCGTGCAAAATAAGTGTTTCGCTGCCTGCCTTGCAGAATGTAACGACAAGACGTTAGAAGAAATCTTTTAATGTCTAATGTAGGGAGAAATTAACTTAATTATAGGAGTGTTTCATAACAAGAAAACAATGGCATCAGAGCATAACATGTGTAGTGGTGCACTGTAATATCTGCAAACATTTAGACGTCAATACACAGATTAAACTTGACAACCTTCATTTTGGAGCAGGAGCTCAGGAATCTTTTACACCTTTTTAATTTTTTATCTGCTCGAGTGAATATTTAAAAACGACTTTTATTTCACAGATATCACAACAAACCCTCGAGTGACATCACTGCAGTTTTTTATTAACATTTTTATTTTATCACGTCTGCACTAGGGATTTGACACAAAACTGTATTGGATTTTAGACGCGCTATCGCTGATATGAAGTGTCCCTGTGGTATCTGGGAAGACACATCTACAGTAAAGGCACACATAGCAGATTCCCTTCGCTCTGTGTGACAAGAATTAAATGATTCACACACAGCAGAGGAGGCCGCTGATGGTTGCACTCACCACCACTACACGTGGAAGCCTGGAGGGGCTTTAAGAGCCATTTGGAATTGTTAATGCCAATGTTGTGGAAGGGGTAGATTGGAAGGTAATATGTAGTACAATGTGGGAATATGCACATTGAATATCAAATAGGGAGACTAGAGAGTGCAGAACTCTCACAATAGTAAATAACCATTTTAAAAAAAAAAAGTCCTGTATCCAAAAGATGATCTACAAAACCCAAAACCAGTGAAGTTGGCACATTGTTTAAATGGTAAATACAAACAGATTACAATGATTTGCAAATCCTTTTCAACGTATATTCAATTGAATAGACTGCAAAGACAAGATATTTATGTTCGAACTGAGAAACTTCTTTTTTTTTTTGTTGCAAATAATCATTAACTTAGAATTTAATGGCAGCAACACATTGCAAAAAAGTTTTGACCACTGTGTTACATGGCCTTTCCTTTTAACAACACTCAGTAAACATTTGGGAACTGAGGAGACCAATTTTTGAAGCTTTTCAGGTGGAATTATTTCCCATTCAGCTCAAGTTGTTCAACAGTCCGGGGTCTCCGTTGTAGTATTTTAGGCTTCATAATGCGCCACACATTTTCAATGGGAGACAGGTAGGCCAGTCTAGTCTTTTACTATGAAGCCACGCTGTTTAACATGTGGATTGGCATTGTCTTGCTGAAATAAGCAGGGGCGTCCATGATAACGTTGCTTGGATGGCAACATATGTTGCTCCAAAACCTGTATGTACCTTTCAGCATTAATGGTGCCTTCACAGATGTGTAAGTTACCCATGCCTTGGACACTAATACACCCCCATACCATCACAGATGCTGGCTTTTCAACTTTGCGCCTATAACAATCCGGATGGTTCTTTTCCTCTTCGTTCCGGAGGACACGACGTCCACAGTTTCCAAAAACAATTTGAAATGTGGACTCGTCAGACCACAGAACAGTTTTACACTTTGCATCAGTCCATCTTAAATGAACTCGGGCCCGGCGAAGCCAGCGGCGTTTCTGGGTGTTGTTGATAAATGGATTTCACTTTTGTATAGTACAGTCTTAACTTGCACTTAAAGATGTAGCAACGAACTGTAGTTACTGACAGTGGTTTTCTGAAGTGTTCATGAGTCGACGTGGTGATATCCTTTACACAATGATGTCGCTTTTTGATGCCGTACTGCCTGAGGGATCGAAGGTCACGGGCATTCAATGTTGGTTTTCAGCCTTGCGGCTTACGTGCAGTGATTTTTCCAGATTCTCTGATTTTTTTGATGATGTTACGATTCGTAGATGGTGAAATCCCTAAATTCCTTGCAATAGCTGGTTGAGAAATGTTGTTCTTAAACAATTTGCTCAGGCATTTGTTCACAAAGTGGTGACCCTCGCCCCATCCTTGTTTGTGAATGACTGACCATTTCATTGAAGCTGTTGCAAGCATCAAATTCCAAATGAGCTAATATTTGCAAAAAATAACGTTTTCCAGTTCGAACGTTAAGAATCTTGTCCCTGCAATCTATTCAATTGAATATAAGTTGAAAAGGATTTGCAAATAATTGTATTTTATTTTTATTTACCATTTACACAAGATGCCAAATTCACTGGTTTTGGGTTTTGTACTTGTATCTCAGTGTTTTATTTGCTTTATTTAACCCTAGTTGTTGTCTTTCAGGCATTCATACCGTTTTGAAATATTGCCCCAAGCTCGTCAGAAAGAATAACCGTCGCTTCTCCAGAATCAATTAGCATTCGAGCGTCCATCACTCTTGACAGGTTTGACTTGGTGTTTTTTTCCTGTCTAGCTCTCTTATTTTTACACCCACTTCCTGTTTGCCTTATCTTCAGGCACCTTACCTTTGGCTTGAGCACTGATTCTCCTCACCGGCTCCTGTTTCGTGATCAGGGGACTCGCCTGCCTCTGATAACTAAGCAGGAGGGTTTTTTTTTAGCCCCATGGACAACGTTAGTTCATTGTTTAGTTTTTGGTTTGCACTTTTGCTTTTACGTCCTGTTTGCTTTGCCTTGTTTCATTTAAGTGATCTGCTTTTTATTTTGCCTTATTTTTGCCATTTGTATTTTCACCTAAAGGTCCATTGCTGCGACCACGCCGGTGCTCATGTTGTTGGTACCTAATAAACGGACCTCCTACCTGCACGTCCCTGCTGTCTCTGCATCCTGGGGTCACACCGCCTGCCAACATGCTAGAACATTATATCATGAACACTGATATCTTTCATGACAGTAGATCACGATATTAAACAAATATGAAACACATTTTCGGCTAATATTGGTGGCTGTTTTATTCTCTCTGAGCTATTTATGATGTTAATTTTCCCTTTTCAAAATAAAGCACATACAATTGTGCCTGGGACCGCCTCTGGATATATCCGCTAACATTTTCTATTTTACATTTATATTATATTCCAATTGCACAAGCTTGTATTGACATTGCTGCGGTTTTATTCTCTCTGAGCTTTTTATGATGTTCATTTTCACTTTTCAAAATAAAGCACGTAAAATTGTGCCTGGGACTGCCACTGGATATATTTAGTAATATTTTCTATTTTACATTTAAATTATATTCCGAATGCACAAGCTTGTATTGACATTGCTGCTGTTTTATTCTCTCTGAGATTTTTATGATGTTCATTTTCACTTTTGAAAATAAAGCGCGTACAATTGTGCCTGGTACCGCCAGTGGATATGTCCGCTAACCTTTTCTATTTTACATTTAAATTATAGTCCGAATGCACAAGCTTGTATTAACATCACTGCTTCTTGCAGCAAATATATGTGGATAAACATATGTTGTTTTTTTTATACATGTCATATTTTTTTATTCATAAAGAGCAAGAAGACGCCTCTCTTTCATGACTGCGATGATATTAAAATTGCGCTTTTAACAACTTGCTATAACAAACAGGAAGTAAGTTGCAAACAAACCCTAATGAATGAAAAACTAAACTTCTTTGAAAACAGACTGTAAGCCTCTACCTCTTTATGCAGCTTGGGTCAATTAAGACCAATATGGTTCTTTCATAGTTCATTGGTCTATATAATTAGGAGGTTCCCTCACCAGCAGTGGAAACAGCCAAAAACAAAAGGTAGAATTGAAGTCTAGCAGACAAAATAACCCCAAAGTGTAATAAATAATCTCAAAAATAGAACAATAATGTTTTCTCCAAAGTACAATACTAGTTTTTAAGAGGCCAAGAGTATATTTTTGGGGGGTGAAGTTGTAAAAGATGATATAAAGTGAAAATCTGTACCATTTCAACTCTAAGGGCATATCTGCTGAATTAAATATATGTTGTATTACTATTATTTCAAATAGGGCATACTACAAGTAATGTAATTATAGTTGTTTATAATACAAATTGTATTAATAATGATTGTTGTATGAACAGCGTCTTTCATTATTGCCATTTCTACCCCATCTCTACTATTAACTTTACTTCATCATTTTAACTTGATAGTGTTTTATTGTATTGGTCTTTTTTGTATATTAATCTGTTATTGTCGTTAATTCTGTCATTGTGCGCTTATTTACATCATCCTGGCACTATCATCTATTTAGGACCGGGGTTGGCAACCCAAAATGTTGAAAGAGCCATATTGGACCAAAAATACAAAATAAAAAAGCTGTCTGCAGAGCAAACAATGAAAAACCTTATATAAGTCTTATAATGAAGGCAACACATGATGTAAGTGTCTGTATTAGCTATATTGGCCTACTATCAAAATGACTATGTGTCGCAGGATGACGCAAATCTAAAATGTTGAAATGTAATATTTATTCTACACATTTTTACAACATTGAAAACCATTAGTAAAACGGATGCTTCTCACAGGATGAGATAACTCCTGGAAATGACTGGCTTAGAATGGCCAAAGGTATAGATGTGTGTGTCCAAGTTTAAGGAAACGGCAGGCTGTCTTCTTCTAATGGACTTATTACAGTCTTT